>NC_057795.1:466639726-466777325 GCF_018294505.1 Triticum aestivum | reverse complement strand
ACCCGTGGCGGCCAGATCTTCCAGATCATCTGGCCGGAGTGTAGATCAAATCTAGTCTCCCTGAATCCAACCCGGCGGCAGCCCGGACCTCGACGACGACCCCCGATTCATCTTCTTGCTCTTCGCCATCGCTGTCTCCTTTTTTGTGTGCTCCAGTGCCGCCGTCTTTTCCTTCACCATGGTGGTGGACTGCGCACTGGTGGAGCGGCGGCGTCAAGGGCGAAAGAGGATGCGGTGGAGAAGCAGAGGAAGAAGAAGGGGAATGGGAGCGCACAGTGCAGACGCCTCGGCCTCGATGCCTTTTAAGGGCCTACGTCCGAGTGGCTGACACGTGGGCTCGAGTGACCCTGTCAAATCCCGCAATAGTCGCGCACCGGATACGTGGTGAAAAAGGTGGCACAAAAATCGAGGCGCCCCTGTCTATCTGTCCCATTTACTATGGTGCGCTCCGCCTCGCGCGCTTCCCCAAATTTTCGAATCCCGTGAGATCCGGGATCCGCAGTAACCAATCGCGTCAAAGATTTCGCGTCATAGCAACACTCGAAGGGTGCCAACATAAGTTCACTCGACAACCTCTGAATCGATCAAGGCGAATGAAATGAAGCCAAAGTCTTAGCATGGACCTCGAATCCTGTATGAATGTTTGGGAAGTGCAAGAGTCAAAGCAGGACTAACTTCAACCTTCTTTTTACTCGGACCTCAATCCATTTGGGGGCTAATGACGATGCTATAGACCTAGGGTAGGGTCATAGGCCTGACCTATATGCCCTTCTCAAGGTCACTACCCTAGAAGCAAATACATTCAAAGCACAGCAGGAACTATCAAGTGAAGCCATCGAGTGCAATCCACTCGACCAGTCACCTCACTCGGATACCCCCAATTTCATTCGACCTGGATGGAGTCATTCGACCATACAGGAAACCACTCGGAGTACAGAAGACTTAGGGTCACTCAGGACGACAACGGTCAGGCGTTCACTCTGTAGTCTTAAAGACCATTGATAACACTTTATAGCTAGCGTTACCAGTAACACCCTATCTTAATGTACATTAAACCCCTGTAACGTAGGATGGCTGGGGTTCTAGCGCACTCTATATAAGCCACCCCCCGCCTCTGGGACAAGGGTTCGCACCCCTCATAACACACACCCATATTCCAATCGACCGCCTCAGGGCACCGAGACGTAGAGCTTTGACTTCCTCGGAGAGGGGCCTGAACTCATAAACTTATGTGTACAACCTCGCCGTACCTAGGGCCTCGCCTCCTCATACGTACCCCCTATTCTTACTGTCAGACTCAATACCATGACAGGCGGCGCCCCTTTCCTTCCCCCTCTCCCTCTCCTTCCTTCTCCCTCTATCCCTTTAGGAGGAAACCTACTAGGACTTGGAGTCCCATTAGGATTCCCCTATTGGGGCGCGCCCTAGGAGGGCCGGCCGGCCTCCCCCTTGCTCGTTTATATACGGGGGCAGGGGGCACCCTAGAACACACAAGTTGACAATTGTTTTAGCCGTGTGCGGTGCCCCCCTCCACAGTTACACACCTCGGTCATATCGTTGCAGTGCTTAGGCAAAGCCCTGCACCGGCAACTTCATCATCACCGTCACCATGCTGTCGTGCTGGTGAAACTCTACCTCGACCTCAGCTGGATCTGGAGTTCGTGGGACGTCACCGAGCTGAACGTGTACAGACCGCGGAAGTGCCGTACCTTCGGTGCTAGGATCGGTCGGATCGTGAAGATGTACGACTACATCAACCGCGTTGTCATAATGCTTCCACTTTCGGCCTATGATGGTACGTAGACAACACTCTCCCCTCTCGTTGCTATGCATCAACTAGAGATAGACTTGCATGATCGTAGGAATTTTTTTGAAATTACTGGGTTACCCTACAAGCATACCATAGGAGGATGTGCAACCGACTGGCTCAGTAGCACGTCAAGTGTTCCCTGATGCCATCCCCTCTATGACTGCTCATGCGTCCGAAGCCAGAGCTCTTGAAGACATTCCGGCAGCATCAACCGATGAAGAAAAAAAAGAAGAGAGATAAGCTACTCCCCCTGCCAGTGATCCAGTCATACAAGCCGAGAATGTGCTTGTGCATGACCCCCACAGTCGTTGAAGATATGGAGGTTGAAACCAATGTGGCTTCTACCAACAACACCACTGAAGCCAATGACACTGTCATGGCTGAAGACAATGTGGAGCCCGAAGCCAATGCCGCAACTGACAACATTGAGCAGCCAATCACTTCTAATGACACCGTTCCTCCACCAAGGCCTCATACCATGGAATGCGCATTCTATCAAGGTGAGTTGGTAACTGTCAGATGGCCTATAATGGTTCCACGCACTGCTCCTGGGCCACAATGTGATTATCAAGTGGAGCAGAGGCCTCAGACTTTGAAGCCAAAGCCAAGACTACCAAGGCTTCCTAGTGCTGCAACAACACACGACTCGTTCAGTGTGCTCAGCTTCAGAGAGTACAACACTTTCTTTGGTAGCGCCAAGAACCCGTACACAAAGCCCAAGATCTCCTCTGACAGGTTTTGGAGCCGTCAGCAATGAAGCTATTACTCTTACATCTTATACAACCAAGACCGGATTTTTCGTCATAAGCGTCTGGAGTGTGATGCTGTTGCTGGGCTGCCATGCCTTGAAGAGTCCCTTGACTGTTTCAGAGATGTTGAGCTACTGCCTTTTGTGACTGACAAGGAGCACTGGAAGGAATAGCTTATGTTGCAGTTCTACACTACCTTGCACATTCGTGGCTACAACAGGGATCCGAAGACTTGGATACTTGAGTGGATGACAGGTGATGTTCATCATGAAGCCAAAGCTCAGGACATCATTGTGCTTACTTCCCTGCCCACTCCTAGTGAGTTGTATGAACCAGGTTCTCAGCACTATCAAAATGAACTGCAGAGCATCTTTCGGAAGCCAGAGCCCAATATGAGCCAGATGCTAAGCATGATGAAGCCATTGCCCCAAGACGCTCAATACCCTAAAGAGTTCTTTGTCAAAGACCTAGAGTACTTGCCCCGCACAGTATATCACATTCTAAGGCATACTCTATGGCCCATCAAAAGCAACTCTTCTGAAGCCAAACTCGAAGGCGCCATGAAGACATTGGTCTTCTATATTGTCAATGGCGTAAGATTCAACACTTATGATTTCTTCATCCGCTAGCTTGCTGCCTCTGGAATTGATCTATTTGGCCTAAAGTTTTATTCTTCCTGGATTTTGCGCCTCATCAAGCTTCATTCCACTATTGACTATCAACCTTCAGCACGCAATCATGTCGTATTCTTGCCTGAAGTTTACATGTCCTATGAAGCCATCTATACTGATCCAGCAAAGAAGCCACTCCATCTGAAGAATGCTGAATATCAAAGCTTCACTCAACCTATTGAAGGCATTCACGTACCAAACTTTTCTACTCCTGACTATCCCCTGGCTGGCAACTTGCGTATGCCGCATCGTGCCAATACTGAAGCCACTGCCCGTACTATTGCTCAAAGGCCTCGGAAGCGTTCATGTGTCCTCAACGACCATGAGCTTCTGGTATCTTTGCATCAGAAGCAGGATAAGCACCATGAATGGCTGAAGTGCCAAATGAAGAGTCTTCTGGTGATGTCAATCGCATTCGCAACCTGGCCACCAAGAACTCCTTCGTCGCACATGAAGCATGTCGGTGGTCCTGGAAGAACCTTACATTGCTCTGCTCTGAAGATGATCTTCGTGAATATGGCTTCACTGAGAGCTTCAAGTTTAACTCCAGTCCACCGCAATCTGCAAGTTGGTGTCCAACACCGTCTATTGAAGATTCTAAGTACTCATCTTCGGCTGCAACTGCTGTTGCGAGAGTCATCAATGAAGAAGACGATGCCACTTCACCAGCATTAGCTTCACTGCGTCAAGATGTTGCACCAGGCCCTTCTGCACCACCTAACTCCAACGTCGACCCTGCTGCTCCAACATCATCTCCACCTGGGAACGCGTAGAAACTCTATGTCTTCAAACCTTTTTGGTCCTTACTGACAAAAGGGGGAGAAGCATATGAGGTTGGTAGTCTTCAAGCGGGTCTATATGGGGTGGTTGCCTTATTTTTGCTAAGTTCTTGCAACTCTCGTTTTCAAAGCTATTTGGCTCATGAGTTGTAACACTTAAACTTGATGGTCGTCTTCTACTTTTGCTGCTACTTGTGATGCGATGATAAATTCCGCATGAAGTCATTCTACAGACGTCCATTTCTCATTATGCATATCATTATCTTCATTACTTTCATATCTGCATAATGAATTGTCTTCATGATTGAACATGGTCCCCACAAAGCAAAACCTGCCATGTGCATTTGCATTCAAAAGCAAACTACTAACATGCACATCTTCAGGGGGAGCCTCTTTCATTCTATGAAGACAATGCTCATGAACCTGAACTTTCACATACTTTTATCCCTGTTGAAAACTTCAACCAGTTTGTCATCAATCACCAAAAAGAGGGAGATTGTAAGTGCATCTATTGCCACCCCTAGTTGGTTTTGGAGTATTGACGACAAACATGGTTGAGGGACTAATGTGTTTGTGACAATTCTAGGATAACATAGGTAGTAGTCCCTCATTGATTCGGTTTACCTACCAGAGATGACCCCTAAAAATGTGTGAAGACATTGAAGACAATGGTGGTTCGTGAAGACCTTCACGATGAAGATTATGAAATGTGAAGATATTCACTTGAAGACTATGGAGTGCGAAGACATAGCTGTTTTGTATTTTCCTTTCTTCTTTATTGAGTCATAGGAACTACCGTACTGTTAAGTGAGGTCCAAGTGAACAAAGTCAGAGTGACTGATATGATGCTCAACCAAATCCTATGTCTATGAGCGAAGACAATGAGAGAAAACCTTATCCAGAGCTGGATGAGTCAGCTTTGCTTGTAGCCCAAACCAAGCTGTTGCGTGTGTTTGAAATCCGATCGTTGGACACATGTCGGTTCCTTAGTGATGTAGGGTCATTTTGGAAATATTAGGTCGGGTTGCGACTTGGCTATAAATATCCCACCCCCTACACCATAAATTGGTGGCTGCTTAGAGTTAGTGCATGGCTTTTGTCGTTTGAGAGCAACCCACCTCTGAAGCATTTGAGAGAAAAATCCTTGTGAGGACAAAGCCCAAAACACAAGAGCCAAAGAGTGTTAGGCATCACTGAAGTCTTTCTGTCCGCGTGATCTGAAGACTTGTTACACTTGAGGATTGTGAATCCTCTAGCCAGTTAGGTGTCGCGTTCTGAGCATCCAAGAGTCATTGTGGATTGCCGATGAACGAAGTCTATGAAGGTTTGGAAGTCTACCTTGAAGACTTACCGGAGTGATTGGGCGAGGAATGGGTGTCCTTAGCTTAAGGGGAATAAGGTGAAGACACGGTCTTCTGAGTTCAATCTCAGCCTCCGTAACCAGATGTACAGTTGTCACAGCAACTGGAACTTGTCTACCAAATCCTTGTCTTCACCAAGCAACTGGTTCTATCCCTTACTCTTCTTACTTTTCAGTTTGTCTTCGTGAAGTCATTTCTTGCCTGCTCAATTCATTTGACTTCATTGTGTGAAGACTTATATCTGTTTGGCTTCGTACTATCTTCAATTCTGATCATGTCTACTTAGCTGCAATTAGTCTTCGTGCTTCCACTGTATTGTCTGCTTGACTAATGCAAGTCTAGTGTAGTTTACATTCCACTTCATATCATATAGGTTCAGTTTACTTGTCTGTCTTCAAAGCCCCCATGTTTTGAAGCCTTTCATAAAAATTGCCTATTCACTCCCCCTCTAGTCGATGACTAGCACTATCAAAATGTCAGTTACTTCAAAGTCTTTGGTGCTAGGTGCTGGATCAAGGATCCACATCACACTTCTAAATTTGCAATGAAAGCACATGAAGGTTTTATGCTTGGTTATAGAAAGGATTCGCGCACCTATAGAGTCTTCAACCTCTTTCACTATAAAGTGGTTGAAACTGTAGATGTGCGGTTTGATGAAACTAAAGGCTCACAAAGAGAGCACCTGCCAAATGTGCTAGATGAAGCTATACTAGGTGAAGCTATCAGGTTAATGGGTACTGGAGAAATCATACCCACCAAGGAACAGGCTGAGGATGAGATCATCATTTCTTCACCTAATCAACACGAAGACAATGCTCAGTCTGAAGCCAATCCTGAAGATGAAGATAACAGTTAGTCCGATCAAAATCTTGGTCCAGTTCATCCTCGGGTTGCAAATGAAGTCCAAATTGAGAAGATCATTGATAGTATCAATGCCCCTGGTCCTCTCACTCGATCAAGAGCTACGCAACTGGCAAACTTATGCGGTCACTTTGCCTTTGTCCCTATATCTTAACCCAAGAAAGTTGAAGAAGCCTTCATGGAACCTGAATGGAATCAAGCTATGCAAGAAGAGCTTCAACAGTTTGAGCTGAATAATGTCTTGGAGCTTGTCAAACGTCCTGATCCTCGCCAGCACAATATCATTGGCACGAAATGGATCTATCACAACAAGCAAGATGAACTTGGACAAGTTGTTAGAAACAAAGCTTGCCTCGTTGCTCAAGGTTACACACAAGTGGAAGGAATTGACTTCAATGAAACCTTTGCTCCTTTGGCTAGGCTTGAAGCCATTCACATGCTGCTAGCCTATGCTAACCACCACAACATTCTTTCGTACCAAATGGTTGTGAAGAGTGCATTTCTCAACGGCAAAATTGAAGAAGTGTATGTGACTCAACCACCTGGCTTTGAAGATCCAAAGCATCCTAATATGGTGTACAAGCTCAACAAGGCACTGTATGGCCTCAACCAAGCACCTCGCGCTTGACATGACACACTCAAAGAATTCCTGAAGAGCAAAGTCTTCAAACCTGGTTCTCTAGATCCCACTCTCTTCACGAAGACATATGATGGTGAACTGTTTGTGTGTCAAATATATGTGGATGACATTATCTTTGGCTGCACTGATAAGAGATATAGTGATGAGTTTGGATACATGATGCAAGAGCAATAGTAGATTTCCATGATGGGAGAGCTGAAGTTCTTCGTTGGTCTTCAAATCCATCAACAGTGCAATGGCATCTTCATATCACAAGAAAAATATCTCAAAGATTGCCTGAAGAAGTTTGGAATGCAAGACTGCAAAGGGTACACAACGCCAATGCCTACCAAAAGTCATCTTGGCCCTGATGACAATAGTAAAGAGTTTGATCAAAAGGTATACTGCTCCATGATTGGTTCTTTACTATACTTATGTGCATCTAGGCCTGATATTATGCTCAGTGGTTGCATGTCTGCCTGATTCCAAGCGGCACGAAAGGAATAGCATCACCTCGCAGTGAAGCGAATTCTTTGATACTTGGCTCACACCCCAACACTAGGATTATGGTATCCAAAGGGCTCAACGTTTGATCTAGTTGGATACTCAGATGCTGACTATGCTGGTGAAGTCTACATCACGCACTGATACGTCTCATTCGTATCTATAATTTTTGATTGTTCCATGCCAATATTATTCAACTTTCATATACTTTTGGCAACTTTTTATACTATTTTTTGGGACTAACATATTGATCCAGTGCCTAGTGCCAGTTCCCGTCTGTTGTATGTTTTATGTTTCGCAGAAACCCCATATCAAACGGAGTCCAAACTGGATAAAAACGGACGGAGAATTATTTTGGAATATTTGTGATTTTTGGGAGGAAGAATCAATGCGAGACGATGCCCGAGGTGGCCCACGCCCACTTAAAGTGGGCGCGCCCCCCGCTCTCGTGGGCCACCCGTAAGGTGGTTGATGCCCTTCTTTGGCCGCAAGAAAGCTAATTTTTGGAAAACGATCTGGGCAAAGGTTTCAATCCAATCGGAGTTATGGATCTCCAGATATAAAGGAAACGGTGCCAGGGCAGAATTCCAGAACGCAGAAACAGAGAGATAGATCCAATCTCGGAGGGGCTCTTGCCCCTCCCACACCATGGGAGCCAAGTACCAGAGGGGAAACCCTTCTCCCATCTAGGGAGAAGGTCAAGGAAGAAGAAGAAGAAGAAGGGGGGGGGCTCTCTCCCCCTTGCTTCCGGTGGCGCCGGAACGTCGCCGGGGGCCATCATCATCACCGCGATCTTCACCAACACCTCCGCCATCTTCACCAACATCTCCATCACCTTCCCACATCTATATTCAGCGGTCCACTCTCCCGCAACCCGCTGTACCCTCTACTTGAACATGGTGCTTTATGCTTCATATTATTATCAAATGATGTGTTGCCATCCTATGATGTCTGAGTAGATTTTCGTTGTCCTATCGGTGATTGATGAATTGATATGATTGGTTTAATTTTCTTGTGGTTATGTTGCTGTCCTATTGTGCCCTCCGTGTCGCGCAAGCGTGAGGAATTCCCACTGTACGGTGTTGGAATACGTTCATGATTCGCTTATAGTGGGTTGCTTGAGTGACATAAGCATAAACCCGAGTAAGGGGATTGTTGCGTATGGGATAAAGGGGACTTGATGCTTTAATGCTATGGTTGGGTTTTACCTTAATGAATCTTTAGTAGTTGCGGACTCTTGCTAGATTTCCAATCATAAGTGCATATGATCCAAGAAGAGAAAGTATGTTAGCTTATGCCTCTCCCACATAAAACTTGCTATCGGTCTAGTAACGTAGTCAATTGCTTAGGGGTAATTTCACAACTCCTACCACCACTTTTCCACACTCGCTATATTTACTTTATTGCATCTTTATCTAAACAGCCCCTACTTTTTATTTACGTGTTCTTTATTATCTTGCAAACCTATCCAACAACACCTACAAAGTACTTCTAGTTTCATACTTGTTCTAGGCAAAGCGAACATCAAGCGTGCGTATAGTCATATCAGTGGCAGATAGGGCTTGAGAGGATATTTGTTCTACCTTTAGCTCCTCGTTGGGTTCGACACTCTTACTTATCGAAAGAGGCTACAACTATCCCCTATACTTGCGTGTTATCAAGACCTTTTTCTCGCGCCGTTGCCAGGGAATCATAGCGTGGGGTGAATATTCTCGTGTGTGCTTGTTTGATTTATCACTAAGTAGTTTTTATTTGCTGTTCGTAGTTGTTCTCTATCTTTAGTTATGGATATGGAACACGAAATACCAAAAAAAATAGGTGTACTTGCTACTCATGTAGATGGGGTAACTCCTAAAACCCCCGATTCTCATTATGTGAAAGATATTATTTACTACTTTGATAATCCTGAGAAAACCCCATTCAACTTTACAATGGGAGACACATTGGATCAACGTGAATACTTTAGGGATTATCGCTTGACACAAAAAGGGAAACTATTATGGGATCAATTTATTATGTTGCGTTGGTATGCCCGGGATCTATGCTTGAGATATGATATTACTTGTTGCTCTAGGATGAAGGCTCCACACCTTCCCTTTTCATGCAAATTTAATGATAATGAAACCTTAGCTTCTTATGCTAACGGTATATATGATTACTATGATGTGGAACAAATAGAAGAATTTGTTGCTTTTAAGGCTGCTTATGAAATTGAATCTTTGTTTGAAAAGTATGAAGCTTTAGATGATGATGTTTATAGGCCTGAAAATCTTGATATACTTAGATATTGCTATGAAAATTATGAATACAATTACTATATTAATGCATTTATTAAGAAAGTCTCCATTGTCCAAGAAGAGACTAATATTTTGCAGGAAGCTATGGAAGAAGAAATTGATGAAAATGTGAGCTCATTGGATGAAAAAGAAGATGAGGAGAGCGAAGAACAAAAGGAGGAAGATCGGATTGATCACCCGTGCCCACCTTCTAATGAGAGTAACTCTTCAACTCATACATTGTTTAATTCCCCTTCGTGCTTACCGAAGGATGATTGCTATGATGATTGCTATGATCCCGTTGATTCTCTTGAAATATCCCTTTTTGATGATGCTTGCTATGCTTGTGGCCAAGATGCCAATATGAATTATGCTTATAGAGATGAACTTGCTGTAGTTCCTTATGTTAAACATGAAATTCTTGCTATTGCACCCATACATGATAGTCCTATTATCTTTTTGAATTCTCCCAACTACACTATATCAGAGAAGTTTATGCTTATTAAGGATTATATTGATGGGTTGCCTTTTACTGTTGCACATGATGATTTTGATAGATATAATATGCGTGTGCTTGCTGCTCCTACTTGCAATTATTATGAGATAGGAACTATATCTCCACCTCTCTATGTTTCCAATACGATAGAATTGCAAGAAACTGCTTATACTATGCATTGGCCTTTACTATGTGTGCATGAATTGTTCTTTTATGACATGCCGATGCATAGGGAGAGAGTTAGACTTTGTTGTTGCATGATATATGTTACTTTGTGCTCACTACTAAATTACAAATCATTGTTAATTAAAATTGGGTTTGATATACCTTGGGATCCGGGTGGATCCATTACTTGAGCACTATATGCCTAGCTTAATGGCTTTAAAGAAAGCGCTACCAGGGAGACAACCTGGAAGTTTTAGAGAGTCATTTATTTCTGTTGAGTGCTTTTATATAGTCTAAAAACAAAAAAATAAAGAGGGGAACCTAAAAACTTTTCAAAAAAAGGAAAGTGAAAGTGAGAAAGACAAGCATTGTTGAAGTGGGAGAGCTCCTTGAACTTTGTTCATGCTCACGGAAACTTTGTGAATTTTGATTACAGAAAATTTTCATCAAAAATAATTATCCCCTTGTACAATTCCATTGTATTATAAAAATAATGTGCCAAGGTTTGCCTTTAGGATGTTTACAATGCTTGTTGGTTTGTACGGTGCAGGGCAGAAACTTTGGCTGTAGTGCACGATTTTACATTTTTAACTGGAACATCAATTGGTTCTGAATATTTTTGCAATGTCTTTCTGTACAACTTGTTTATTTTTCCTAATTTTGGTAGAATTTTTGGGGTAACAGAAGTATGGTGAATGTTCATATTGCCACAGACTGTTCTATTTTTGACAGATTCGTTTTTGATGCATAGTTTGCTTGTTTTGATGAATCTATCAATTTATATCACTGGATTAAGCCATGAAAAAGTTATATTACAGTAGACACAATGCAAAAACAAAATATGAATTGGTTTGCTATAGTACTTAGAGTGGTGATTTGCTTTATTATACTAATGGATCTTACCGAGTTTTCTGTTGAAGTTTTGTGTGGATGAAGTGTCTAAACGAGGAGGTCTCGATATGAGGAAAAGGAAGAGAGTCAAGAGCTCAATCTTGGGGATGCCCAAGGCACCCCAAGTAAATATTCAAGGATACTCAAGCGCCTAAGCTAGGGGATGCCCTGGAAGGCATCCCCTCTTTCTTCAACAAGTATCGGTATGTTTTCGTATTCGTTTCGTTTATGCATTATGTGCAAGTCTTGGAGCGTCTTTTGCATTTAGTTTTCATTCTTATTTTATGCACCATGCTGGTATGAGATAGTCCTTGGTTGATTTATAGAATTCTCATTGCACTTCACTTAAATCTTTTGAGTATCGCTTTATAGAATGCTTCATGTGCTTCACTTATATCATTTGAAGTTTGGATGCATGTTTCTCTTCACATAGAAAACCTCCATTTGTAGAATGCTCTTTTGCTTCACTTATATTTGTTAGAGCTTGGGAATATCTTTTGTAGAAAGAATTAAACTCTCTTGATTCACTTATATCTATTTAGAGAGATGACAGGAATTGGTCATTCACATGGTTAGTCATAAAATCCTACATAAACTTGTAGATCGCTGAATATGATATGTTTGATTCCTTGCAATAGTTTTGCGATATAAAGATGGTGATATTAGAGTCATGCTAGTGGGTGGTTGTGGATTGTAGAGACACTTGTGTTGAGGTTTGCAAGTCCCGTAGCATGCATGTATGGTAACCGTTGTGTGACAAATTTGAAGCATAGGGTGTTTCTTTGATTGTCTTCCCTATGAGTGGCGGTCGGGGACGAGCGATGGTCTTTTCCTACCAATCTATCCCCCTAGGGGCATGCGTAGTAGTTCTTTTATTCGAGGGCTAATAAACTTTTGCAATAAGTATATGAGTTCTTTATGACTAATGTGAGTCCATGGATTATACGCACTTGTACCTTTCCATCATTGCTAGCCTCTTCGGTATCGTGCATTGCCCTTTCTCACCTCGAGAGTTGGTGCAAACTTTGCTGGTGCATCCAAACCCCGTGATACGATACGCTCTATCACACATAAGCCTCATTATATCTTCCTCAGAACACCCACCATACCTACCTATCATGGCATTTCCATAGCCATTCCGAGATATATTGCCATGCAACTTCCATCATCATCATATATTCATGACTTGAGCATTCATTGTCATATTGCTTTGCATGATCGTAAGATAGCTAGCATGATGTTTTCATGGCTTGTCCGTTTTTTATGTCATTGCTATGCTAGATCATTGCACATCCCGGTACACCGCCGGAAGCATTCAATAGAGTCATATCTTTGTTCTAGTATCGAGTTGTAATATTGAGTTGTAAGTAAATAGAAGTGTGATGATCATCATTATAGAGCATTGGCCCATGAAAAAAGAAAAAAGAAAAAAAGAAAAAAAGGAAAGGCCAAAGAAGCCTAAATAAAAAAAGGGGCCAAAGAAGCCCACCGAAGAAAAAAAGAAAAAAAGGGGGCAATGTTACTATCCTTTTACCACACTTGTGCTTCAGAGTAGCACCATGTTCTTCATATAGAGAGTCTCCTATGTTGTCACTTTCATATACTAGTGGGAATTTTCATTATAGAACTTGGCTTGTATATTCCAACGATGGGCTTCCTCAAATTCCCTAGGTCTTCATGAGCAAGCAAGTTGGATGCACACCCACTTAGTTTTCAGTTTGAGATTTCATACACTTATAGCTCTAGTGCATCCATTGCATGGCAATCCCTACTCCTCGCATTGACATCAATTGATGGGCACCTCCATAGCCCGTTGATTAGCCGCGTTGATGTGAGACTTTCTCCCTTTTTGTCTACTCCACATAAACCTCCACCATCATATTCTATTCCACCTATAGTGCTATATCCATGGTTTGCGCTCATGTATTGCATGAGGGTTGAAAAAGCTGAAGCGCGTTAAAAAGTATGAACCAATTGCTTGGCTTGTCATTGGGGTTGTGCATGATGGAGGCATTTTGTGTGACGAAAATGAAGCATGGCCAAACTATATGATTTTGTAGGGATAAGCTTGCTTTTGCCTTGTTGTTTTGAAAAGACATGATTGCTTTATTGGTACGCTCAAAGTATTATTGTTTTTATGCCAAATGATAGACTATTGCTTTGAATCACTCATGTCTTAATATTCATGCCATGATTAGACATATGATCAAGATTATGCTAGGTAGCATTCCACATCAAAAGTTATCTTTTTTATCATTTACCTACTCGAGGACGAGCAGGAATTAAGCTTGGGGATGCTGATACGTCTCCGTCGTATCTATAATTTTTGTTTGTTCCATGCCAATATTATTCAACTTTCATATACTTTTGGCAACTTTTGATACTATTTTTTTGGACTAACATATTGATCCAGTGCCCAGTGCCAGTTCCTGTCTGTTGCATGTTTTATGTTTCGCAGAAACCCCATCTCAAACGGAGTACAAACGGGATAAAAACGTTCGAAGAATTATTTTGGAATATTTGTGATTTTTGGGAGGAAGAATCAACGCGAGACGATGCCCGAGGTGGCCACGAGATAGGGGCCCACGCCCACTTAAAGTGGGCGCGCCCCCCACTCTCGTGGGCCACCCGTAAGGCGGTTGATGCCCTTCTTTACCCGCAAGAAAGAGAATTTTTGGAAAACGATCTGGGCAAATGTTTCAATCCAATCAGAGTTACAGATCTCCAGATATAAAGGAAACGGTGCCAGGGCAGAATTCCAGAACGCAGAAACAGAGAGATATATCCAATCTCGGAGGGGCTCTTGCCCCTCCCACGCCATGGGAGCCAAGGACCAGAGGGGAAAACCTTCTCCCATCTAGGGAGAAGGTCAAGGAAGAAGAAGAAGAATGGGGGCTCTCTCCCCCTTGCTTCCGGTGGCGCCGGAACGCCGCCGGGGGCCATCATCATCATCGTGATCTTTACCAACACCTCCGCCATCTTCACCGACATCTCCATCACCTTACCCCATCTATATTCAGCGGTCCACTCTCCCGCAACCCGTTGTACCCTGTACTTGAACATGGTGCTTTATGCTTCATATTATTATCCAATGATGTGTTGCCATCCTATGATGTCTGAGTAGATTTTCGTTGTCCTATCGGTGATTGATGAATTGCTATGGTTGGTTTAATTTGCTTGTGGTTTTGTTGCTGTCCTATTGTGCCCTCCGTGTTGCGCAAGTGTGAGGGATTCCCGTTGTAGGGTGTTGCAATACGTTCATGATTCGCTTATAGTGGGTTGCTTGAGTGACAGAAGCATAAACCCGAGTAAGGGGATTGTTGCGTATGGGATAAAGGGGACTTGATGCTTTAATGCTATGGTTGGGTTTTACCTTAATGAATCTTTAGTAGTTGCGGACCCATGATAGAGTTCCAATCATAAGTGCATATGATCCAAGAAGAGAAAGTATGTTAGCTTATGCCTCTCCCACATAAATATTGCTATTGGTCTAGTAACGTAGTCAATTGCTTAGGGGCAATTTCACAACTCCTACCACCACTTTTCCACACTCGCTTTATTTACTTTATTGCATCTTTATCTAAACAGCCCCTAATTTTTATTTACGTGTTCTTTATTATCTTGCAAACCTATCCAACAACACCTACAAAGTACTTCTAGTTTCATACTTGTTCTAGGTAAAGTGAACGTCTAGCGTGGGTAGAGTCGTATCAGTGGCAGATAGGGCTTGAGAGGATATTTGTTCTACCTTTAGCTCCTTGTTGGGTTTGACACTCTTAATTATCGAAAGAGGCTACAACTATCTCGTATACTTGCGGGTTATCAGGCACATGTCACTTTCTTGGACGATCTCTTGTTTGTTTGTCTTCAAAGAAGCAGAACTATGTATCTCTCTCCACTGCTAAATCTGAATACATTGTTGCTGGATCTAGCTGTGCTCAGCTTCTTTGGATGAAGCAAACTCTCACAACATTCACTTATAGCTATATCTTCAAGTTGCTATTTTTCTGACCTAAGTAAATGTCATCGGACCCTGACCCCATCTGTGCTACTCCCTCAAATTCTTTCTGTCTAGTCATATGCATTTTGTTGACACATGTCGAATGTCTTCACTGTGTCCTTGTCAGCTGAAGATACAGAGACACACATTTAAAACTATTTTAATGCCTTATCTTTTGCCTGAAAACCGGAGAAGTCAAAACGACCACCCAACAATCCAGGCGTGCGTGGGAACATGGTTCAACTCTAGATAAGTTGCATGCACGCCACGTGTCCATCAGATGTGAACCGCCAGGGGCACCTGCGCCCTCCTCCTTATAAATACTCACCTGCTTGGTCATTATCTCCTCTTCCACCTCTCCATCTCTCTCAAACCCTAGCACCACCGCTAGCTCGAGTTGGGGTCGGAGACGAAGAACTTAGCCATCGCGACTTCTTCAACGCCGTCCTTACGCTTGCCACATACCTCGCCTTCTCCGCCACTGTTGTAGGTGTCTTTCGTCGCCAAGTTAATCCGTTGTGACCCGTCTAGTAGTTCCTCAAGTGGTAAATAAAACTCACTTTTTACCACTTTTTCAATCTGTCAAATCTGTCAACTTCACCCAAAAGTGGTTTCTACACTTCCAAATCTGGATCTTTCTTTTTCTAAATCTCATCTCTTGCAAAGTTTGTTCACTTATGCTTCACAACTAGTTAGATTCCTCACTTGTACTTATTCTTGGATTCGTACAAATCTAGAACCAACTCACTTCAAAAAATCAATGTCTTCGCACTATGAGGTCAATGTCTTCTAACTGATTTATCTTCAAAATCTTCTAATAATGCATATGACCTCTTCCCCTTCCCTCGCATCTCTAATGCTGTCACAAGTACATGTCCGTGGGAGAATCCCTTGGTTCTCATAGTCTGCATTCATTTGCAGAATTCTTACAGCCACACAATGAATCTCCTAAAGCCAATTCTTGTCTGACAAGTCGTCTCGGAAGCCTTTTACTTTTCTGAAGCCTATCCGTCTGAATACTATGCCTACTGAAAATCTGCGAGAAAAGGCGGCAGGCAACGCCATGGCAATACTGCTCTGGACCTGCCCCTAGATCATGAGCTTTACAAATCTGATCCTGAAGAGAGCTACACTCAACGCAAAAACAGAATCCAATGGATCCAAAGATATTGGGCTGGGCAGTGGTTTAAGTATAACTTCGCCACACCTGAGTATGCAGAGAAGAATCCTATTAAGCGCCCGTGGGGCGATATTCTTTATGAGAACTTGGCACCGAAGACAAAGCCTGAAGCTATTGCTCAGGAGTTCTATCCATGCATGGTCCGAGGACCTCAACCAGACAATGCCGACCCATCATCTCTTCGATGGTGTCGTGATGATGATCTCTTCAAGCACAACTTCCAGTTTGCCAAGGAGTCTGTCACTAGGAACAAGAAGGAGTTCGGACTCGACTTCAACCCTGGTCCGTCAGCTCCAAGGTCTGATGGCACTCGTGAAGCCAATGAGAACAGGATTGGCCCCTTCACTAACTTTGATGGGCTTCTATCACACATTGCTACTTAGAGGGCCATAGTGGAGCAATCTGCTGAAGATGCAAACTCTGAAGATGCTCCTGCACCACTGAAGCAGGAGAAGAAGTCAAAAGCTTCAAAGCCCTCTGTTGCTGCTCCAAAAGCTTCGACTAAGAAGCCATTGAAAACTGCACCTCCTGAAACATGTGTGTAATCTGAAGATCTGTCCTGCATCTCCAAGAGGACCAAGAAGCCAGACCCAAGAAGGCGTCTGGGCAGGCACTCACTCCTGCTGCCATTCTACGCAATGAAGAAAACACAATTATCTGTCAAGTGATTAAGATCTTGCAGATGATGCTCTAGAACAGCTGATCAAGAGCAAGCAGGAGGCTGAGATCTTCCAGGACCTGCCTCTGTTTGATGCTGACATTCTCAATAAATTCATTGATGAATGGTTTGAGAATCAGAACATCAACATTGATGATTTGCAGTTGCCATTGGACATCAGTGTCACCTTTCAAGGAGCTATTGCCAACGAACTTGCCATTGCTCAGAAAATTGTTGATGTAAAGATCTAGATTGATTATGAGAAGGCATAGTTCAAGAAGCACATGGCCAGGCTCAGTGTTGCAGATGTGCAAAACTTAAAGAAGATGTTGCATGACCTCAAGGACTAGTTCAACAAGAAGCGTGAATAAGCCAAAGGCTCACACGAGCGCATGAAGTATTATGCGCAGAAATGTGTGACAGCGCACAATGAGGCTAAGAAAAGAAAGGCACTTGGGCATCCTGGCATGGACCCAAGCTTGCTGCTAAGAAGAACAAGAAGTCTGATGAAGCTAATCCCAATGCTCCAAGGCAGAGATAACCAAGCATTGTCTTCCCTGCCAGCATGACTGGCTCGAAGCCAAAGGTCCCCTCAGCAGCTTCTGAGAAGAAGAAGACAAGGCAAGCTAAGGCTGAAGCCCGGAAGAGAAAGCTTCAAGATGCCCCTGACACTGCTCCCTCCAAGAAGAAGATGAAGACTAAAGCTTCAAAGTCTTCATGCAAAGAGCGTGTTTCTTCCCCAGAATCCCTGAATGTCAAACCCATCTCTATTGCCCTACCTGCCTCAACAAACCGTGAGCCTGCTTCCATAGAGGCTCCTGATGTCTGCTAGAACTACGTCGGTATTTCCCCAAAGAGGAAGGGATGATGCACTATAGTGACGGTAGGTATTTCCCTCAGTGATGAGACCAAGGTTATCGAACCAGTAGGAGAACCTCCTCACACCACGTAAACAATGCCTGCACACAAATAACAAATACTCGCAACCCGACGTGTTAAAGGGGTTGTCAATCCCTTTCGGGTACGGCGCCTCAAGACAGGCAAATAACATGAGGTAAAAGTGGTAGATAGGATAAATAGATCGCAGAAAAAATAAATTGCAGCAAGGTATTTTGTATTTTTGGTTTAATAGATCTGAAAATAAATGCAAAGGACACTATATTGCAAAGGCAAATATGATGAAAAGATACCCGGGGGCCATAGGTTTCACTAGTGGCTTCTCTCGAGAAAAATAGCAAACAGTGGGAAAACAATTACTGTTGGAAAATTGATAGAACTTCAAATAATCATGAAAATATCCAGGAAATGATCATTATATAGGCAAAACATCCAAGATTAGTAGACCGACTCCTGCCTGCATCTACTACTATTACTCCACACATCGACCGCTATCCAGCATGCATCTAGTGTATTAAGTTCATGGAAAAACGGAGTAATGCAATAAGAACGATGACATGATGTAGACAAGATCTGTTTATCTATTTGCTTAGATATAGAACCCATCTTGTTATCCTTAGTAGAAACAATACATACATGTTGTTTCCCCTTCTATCACTGGGATCAAGCACCGTAAGATCGAACCCACTACAAAGCACCCCTTCCCATTGCAAGATAAATAGATCAAGTTGTCCAAACAAAACCCAAATATAGGAGAAGAAATATGAGGCTATAAGCAATCATGCATATAAGAGATCAAAGAAGACTCAAATAACTTTCATGGATAAAAACATAGATCTAATCACAAACTCGAAGTTCATCGGATCCCAACAAACACACTGTAAAAAGGCTTACATCATATGGATCTCCAAGAGACCATTGTATTGATAATCAAGAGAGAGAGGAAGCCATCTAGCTACTAACTACGGACCCGTAGGTCTATGAAGAACTACTCACGCATCATCGGAGAGGCACCAATGGAAGTGGTGAACCCCTCTGTGATGGTGTCTAGATTGGATCTGGTGGTTCTGGACTCTGCGGCGGCTGGAATTGATTTTCGCCGACTCTCCTAGGGTTTCTGGAATATTGGGGTATTCACTACAAAAAAAGACACATTCGTGACATTTTGGGCCGAACGAATTTTTTTTCTGTCATACATATGACACTTCTATGCCGATAATTGTGACAAAAACCGGTATCATCATAGATGTGGTGGGCTCCTACTTCTATGACAAAAAATCATGACAGAAAATGGGCTTTTCGTCCTAGGCGGGCCGGAGACGCAGCTGCATGACATTCTTTGGGCCGTCCATGAGGGGAAAAAACCGTGGTAGAAGCGAGGGGAGGAAAATTTCAGGGAGTTGCCGGTTACGGTGGGAGGTCGGGGGCCGAGCGATGCGCGTTTCTCTCGTACACGTGCGAGGCATTGGCTCTAACTGAGCCTGAACGAGGCGTTGGGATCTAACTGAACCCAAGCGATTGCACTACAGGCTACGCGTTACTGAACCTGAGCGACCGATCGATGGCTGTTAACTGAACCCAATGGAGCTACTCCTTCGCTACTGCTGCTAACTGAAGCTGATCAATTGGATGAACAATGAGCATTGTGGGGGGGGGGTTGGATGAACAGTGAGCGGTGGCATTGCATCTGGATGAACAGGACCCCGTGGTGTGGAGGGCTAGATGAACAGTAGATGGTGGAGGGGTGAGTGAACAGGACCCCGTGGTGTGGAGAGCTGGATGAACAGTAGACGGTGGAGGGCTGGAAGAACAGTAGATGGTGGAGGGGTGGTTGAACAGTAGACAGTGGAGTAGCGCGCGGTGGAGGCTGGATGAACAAGAGCCCGTGGAGGCTGGAGGAGGTCGACGGTAGCCCATGGAGGCTGGAGGAGGTCGACGGTGGAGATGAACAGTATCCCATGAAGTCCCATTTTGCGGTACGCCACACCCCTCCCGATGAACAGGACTCCCGTTTCGACCGTAGCGCTCCAACACAAGTCCGTTTCGTCTGTTTTGCGGTACGCCACACCCCTCCCAATCAATAGGACCCCCGTTTCGACCATAGGAGGTCCGTTTTGTCCGTTTTGCGGTACGCCACACCCCTCCCAATCAACAACATCCCCGTTTCGACCGTAGGAGGTCTGTTTCCTCCGTTTTGCGGTAGGCCACACCCCTCCCGATCAACAGGACCCCTGTTTCGACCGTAGGAAGTCCGTTTCCTTCGTTTTGCGGTACGCTAGGCCCCTCCCGATCAACAGTATCCCGTTTCGAACATGGCCAGTCAAACACAGGGCCGTTTCTTCCGTTGTGCGGTACGCCAGGCCTTGTTTCCATTGCATGTTCCATCCAAGCCCTCCCGATGAACACGACCATGCATTCCGTTCCGACCTAGCCGGTTGGCTCCCCATGAACACGACGACAATGATGTTTCTCTATTCTGACCCAGCCATGTACGTATGCGCGAGTAGGTGTTCGAGACCCTGCCCGTATGTACATACGTGGCCGTATTTTCTTTCTTGCACCCTCGCCGTTGTACGTACGTGTACATGCTACGTTCGCGCCTCTACTACAACACGTGCACGCCTCTACATCGACCAGTATGTACGTACATGTTCGCGACCAGAATGACAACGCTACATACCCTTTGACCAGGTGGGTCCCGACTGCCAGGCACTTCCTTTCTTGCGAAGATGTAGCTGGTGGGTCCCAGCAGTCAGGGGGGCGAATCGTTTTTTTTTGCCCGGACACACTTCCTTGCATGCGAAGATGTAGCTGGTGGGTCCTAGCAGTCAGGGGGGTGAATTGTTTTTTTTTACCCGGACGCACTTCCTTGCGTGTGAAGGTGTCGCTGGTGGGTCCCAGCGGTCAGGGGGGCGAATCGTTTTGTTTTTTTTGCCTGGACGCACTTCCTTGCGTGCGAATATGTAGCTGGTGGGTCCCAGCAGTTAGGGGGAAACGTTTTTTTCACAAAATACAGTGGCCCGTCCGGTGGGTCCCAGCTGTCAGGTGGAGGAATCATTATTTTCCGCGTAATAAGGAGGCACTTCCTTGCTGCGTCCGTGGACCCAGCTGTCAGCCTCTCCATGTAAAGTCCACGTCCGATGGAAGTCGTTCCTTGACCATGTTGACCACGTCACGCCGAGAGCACCAGGGCGGTGGATGACAGCGAGGCCTAGGAAGGGGACGACGGGGAGCCGGGAAAGACGCGGCAGTGGAAGCCCGCGTGGAGAGGTGTACGAGGGTTCACTGGTTCGGCTGCGGTGTGAGGCTGCCGTCATCGCAGGGCCTGGCCAGCGGTGGGAATAGTAGGGGGCAGTGAGGCCTCCGCGGCAGCACAGCCGGCCACGGGAGGCAGGAGCATGCGGCACGACCGGCGCTGCTTTGGGCGGCTGGAGCAAGAAGACCAGAGGTCGAAGAAGAACTACGGTCGTTGGATGGACATCATACGGTCACTGGAGCTAGAATCATTCATATTGACTAAAGTTGACAAAGGCCCCCGTCCCAGTCAACTTAGTAGGCCCACAAGTCACCCTCCCACCATGGTGGGTCCTAGCTAGCAGGGGGAGTATTCATTTTTTTGTGCGTAATAAGGAGGCACTTCCGGTGGGTCTGAGCTGACAATGCGGGGAACCTTTTTTCGTGAAATACGCTGGCCCATCCGGTGGGTCCCAGCAGTCAGGGGGGAAACGTTTTTCTCGTGAAATAAGGTGGCCCGTCCGGTGGGTCCCTGCTGTCAGGTGGAGGAATAATTATTTTGCGCGTAATAAGGAGGTACTTCCTTGCGGCCGCCTGGACCCAGCTGTCAGCCTCTCCATGTACAGTACTCTTCTGATGGAAGTCGGTCGTTGACCATGTTGACCATGCCGCGCCGAGAGCAGCAGGGCGGTGGTCTGGACGACGACGAGGCCTAGGAAGGGGACGATGCGGAGCCGGGGAAGACGCGGCAGTGGTAGCCCGTGCGGAGAGGAGTACGAGGGTTCACTGGTTTGGCTGTGGTGTGAGGCTACCGTCGCCGTAGAATAACAGGGGATGTGGGTGAGTAGAGGGATGGCCTGGCCACCGGTGGGAGTAGTACGGGGCAGTGAGGCCTCCACGGCATCACAGCCGGCCACAGGAGCAGGAGCACGCGACACGATCGGCGCTGCTTTGGGCGGCTGGAGCAAGAAGACCAGAGGTTGAAGAAGCACTACAGTCGTTGGATAACAAGATTGTTTATATTGACTAAGTTGACAAAGCCCTTGGTACGCGTCAACTTAGTAGGCCCACAACTCGGATTTGGCAGAGAACATATAGCCCATTTGTGTTGTAAGAATGCACAGCCCATTTTTCAATTCTAATGGAATTTACTACAGCCCATTTACAGTTTGTTAAAAGTACAGCCCAACTTCTAGCTAGGACAACAATTAATAATTTCAAACAACCGCTCAAAACAGAATTCAAAAAAAATTCCCACATTTTGACGGGATCCGAAATATTTTTAAATTTCTAGTCAGGTTAAATATAATTTCAAAATAAAGTTGTATCACGTTAAAATCCAACGAAATATTGCGCGCGCAACAAGTAATGAAATTAAAATTTCCAAATTCCAAAAATAATATATTTTTCAAACTAATTACGTGTTTGGTGCATAGTAATTACCCAGTTATTATAATTTCATCCCATTTATTATTTCTTAAAGTCCATTTTCTTGTTAAGCCTAATGCATACCTCCTAGGAAACTTTGCAGCCCAGCGGAGCAGATAACAAGTTGACCCGGATATTGTGTACAACTGTCGGCCCAGTTGCATTGCTGATGTTGAAAAAAAGGCCTGTGTAGTACAGTACAACCTAACATGGTTACTCAGTCCACATTCAGCGACGCCGGAAAGGCCCAAACAAGGCTTCTGTACAACCTTTTGAAGTCACTGAGCTCAATTAATAACTTAAGAAAAAAGTTAGATTATAGTGGAACCTAATTAAAAGTTGTCACGAGCAAATAAATAATTCAACGGGTCCCACTTGTGCATGTGCGTGTGTGTGTGTGAGAGAGAGAAAGAGAGAGAGAGATAAAGAGAGATACCCATCGGTCGATGCTCGTAAATACATCTTTCGGCCATATGCACTGCTGATGCTCAGTAAAAACTTATATAGTTGACACAATCATATAGAACATAATAGCACACTGAACTTGCATACAAAAATTTCACGCAGGCGGCACAATCAGGATGGAAGCAGTGGATCGCTACGGGAAGGGCTATGTTGAAACCAACAAAGTCGTACATAATGGTTCATCGTCTTTACAAATGACGGGGAAATATCTTGAATGTTGTGCAAAGAAAACAGACAACACAATAAGTTCTGCTAGCACATTAAGTTGACGTACAAACCTTTCTAAAAAAAGTTCAGGTACAAAATTAGAACAGGTCACAATCAAATGTACTGGCATATCAGTGCTTTAGACCCATAGCTCGGATTTAACTAGTACTATCTGACAAGATTCAGTTGTTACCTCAAATTAGAGCACATCTAGGCAGCCAGCCATGCCTCTTCTCCCAAAGAAGCAGTGGCCTCCGTCGCGTGATTGTCAGGACCCCGATTCTATGCCACACCGATCTAGCATGTAACACCTCATATCACTTTGCGGCCTCATGCACGGTATTTCCACGGGTATCGCCTTACCATGCCCGGGACCGTTTGCGCCTTTTGGCACACGTATATGATAGTGTCACTAGCATCCATATGACAAGAACCCGGGCTGACATGGCTAGTCGTGAACCCACAGTGGCACTAACTTATAAGGACAGGCATACATGACCCAGCATCAAATGTGTCGGTCATCAGCGAGTGAATTCGGGCTGTAGCAGCTGGGCTAATAGGACTTCGGTAAACCGGGCTGTAGCAGGCTAATAGGACTCCGGTAGACACAGCATGACATTTCCCCGAAGGGACAGACACAGGAACGAAGAAGGACACATGCCGGCCAGCCTAAGTGTTCCGGAGCAGTAGCAAGCTACCAAGGCTCAGTGGAAGCACTAGGAGATATTTCCCGGTAAGAGAGGCTACTAAGGATAAACAACTAGATAGTCAGATCCCACACATAGCAATACACATTACACGTACGCATAACATGCAAGTATGTGCTGTACAACATGGCATCATAGCATAACTCAACAATTCATATAGATAAGGCTCAAAGAGCCAACATAGCATTTATTACAAGCAGGGGTCACATGCCCCAACATTCAGAGCAATCAAGCAACAAGCGGAAGCATTACATGTCTGGGTACAGACATCTACAAATGAAAAAGGCTGAAGAGCCTGACTATCTACAACATCCTATCAAGATCGTAGCTGAGGTACAAGCTACTTGTCGAAGTCCACAAGAACACTAGTAAGACCAAAGTCTCCGCTACAAAAACATAAATAAAGCAACATGAGTACGAAGGTACTCAGCAAGACTTACATCAGATCCTATCATACATGCATTTGTATCAAGAGGATAATGTGGGGTTTAGTTGCAGCAAGCCAGCTTTGACTCAGCGGCTATCCTGTTCTACGACTACGAGAACTTCTTTGAGGTGAGATGCCGCACACGAGTCCACTAATCACCACACAATACACTACTATGGATTCATCCCCGTCTCCCTACGAGAAAGCCATCCATAGTACTCACACTTGTCTTGAGCATTTTAGAGTATCCACTTCAAGTTGTCTATGTACCACGTAAGCATCCAAGAAGTCCATCATCACGGACCCGGCTGTTCGAATAGATCATGTTAACCCTGTAGGGGTGTACTTCTTCACACACGCTCTCGCCACTTACCGCCATGTACACGTCATGTATCTCGGCAACCTTCAAGCGGAAGCCTGGCGAGGGTGTCGGCCACGACCTCACTAACCACACAAGACTCTAGTCCAGGTTTATCGTCCGACCGGGGTGTCGCCCACAGCCCAAACGATGTATGCAGGATTCCCGAGCCCACCATCCGGGTGCCACTCGGTACACTAGGCAACGTGTGCCTAGTCTGTCCCAAGCCCACCCTGTCGGGTGCCACTTGGTAGAAAAATAGCACTACCTACAAACACCAGAAACTAGTTGTGACTCCTGGACAGAGACAAAGTTGCTTAATAAGTCGAGAGAGTCAATTAAGGATCCCAATGTGTGGTAGTATCGAGTCATTGGACAACATACATAGAACTCAGTGCTTAAGGACGGTTCCAGTGAGACAACCCACCATGTACTCCTACATGGCCTCTCACCGCTACCATTACCAAATCGTGTTCACACACTTCACTCTCAGCATCAGAACATATCGTAACACTCCAATTCATTCCCAATGAATAAGACGCGACACAACTCTAAGCAATAGCAGGCCAAGCATGGTAGGAACACAACATGTCTCAATCAACTCCTACACATGCTAGTGGGTTTCAACTATTTACTATGGCAATGACAGGTCATGAAGAGGAATGGGTTCAACTACTGCAGCACAAAGTAGCAGATGAATCGTTGTTGTCCTAATGCAATAACTAGGAGCAGGAGCGAGAGAGTAGGATTGTATCGGAATGAACAAGGGGGTTTGCTTGCATGGTAGATCAACAAGGAAGGCACTGCTCCTCAGACAGGTACTCTGGAACGGTCTCCGGAGCAGGACCTATCGAGAAGGAACGGTGTCGACAATTAAAACACAATCATATGCAACAACATGATGCATGAACATGGCATGAATATGTGATGTTGTTTGAGCTAATGCAACTAGTACTCAATTTGAATGAAGTCCATTTGAACCAAGGGTTCAAATGCAACTCCAAATTAAGCTCTTATAAATGCCATTTTAGTGTATCACTTATACAGTAGTTATAAGTTGGTTTGTCATGCATGAAACTAGAACAGATGGATAGATTGCATTTTTCGGATAATTTTCATATATAAATTATTTCAATCAGAGCTGCGGTTGAATTTCTATGAATTTTAGAAGTTTTACTAATTTTCTGGAATTTTCCTGATTTAATTTAAATCCAGAAAATAAATAATTGTGTCAGCACTGCGTCATGCTTGCGTAAGCAAGTCAGCAGCGCTGACTGGTCAAACCTGACGTGTGGGGTCCACACGTCAGTGACACGGGTTAAACAGGGGGGGGGTAGATTATTCTAATTATAGGATTAGTGGCACTGGGGCCCATTGGTTAGTGTCAGGGGGTTAATTGAGCGGAGATTAGCACCTAACTAAACAACCACGTCAGCCCGCCGGAGTTTTTGCCGGCGGCGACCAACAACACGGCGGCGACTCGCCGGACTTGCGCTACGACCGACGGTTGTACGCGCGGAGACCACCGGGACGTAGCCCGTCGTCGTTCGCATCTAGGGGAGCAGGTGGGAGGCTGCAGGGGCGCTGGAGCTCGGCTCGAGCAGGCGCGCGGCTACGGCGCACGGGGAGGCAGGAGAGGAGGGGGGGTATCACAGGGGACCGGAAGAGACGACAGCGAACTCGGGGGAGGCGCTCACAGCGGCGAGCAGCGACGGAGATCCACGGCGGCCGGAGGTGATGAAGGCGACGGCGACGGCTCCACGGGGCATCCAACGATGCACAGCTTGGCGGAGAGGCTACAGAGTGAGGAGGCGGAGCTCCTGCACGTGTCAGAGAGGCGAGGGGAGGCGGTGGCTACGGTGGTGCTCGGCGGCGGTGGTGGCGTTCGGCCGTGAAAGAGAAAGCAAGGGAGAGGAGAGGAGAGGACCGGGGGAGAGTGAGAGGGTACGGGGCGGCGCGGGGCGACGTGCGGGGCATCCAGAGCGATGAGAGGGAGGACAGGTAGGCAGGGAGGGAGGAGGTGGCGCGGTATGGCGGTGCATGTGCGTCGGGCACACGCCGTCCTCCTGTCGAGGAGGAAGACGACAGAGGAGGGGGGCCAGGTGGGCTGGGCTGGCCAACTGGGCCGGCCAGGCCGCACAAGAACGTGCTGCACAGGGAGGTAAGCGCCAGGTAGGTTTCTCCCTTTTCCTTTCTGTTTTTGTTTTCTATTTATGTAATTTTTGTTTTTGATTTAGTAAAATACTAAATCAATTTCTTTGCCTCTGATAATTTTTGTAGGGACTAGTTGGATTAATCCAGAGCTCCACACCAAAAATCAGAGATATTGAACATATATTAAATATATAACTAGTATATATCCAATGCAAATATTTATGCATTAATTCCAAATGCCCAAAATAAATATATATGAGCTCCTAAAAATATTTGTTTGATTTTTTACCTCTGCCCAATATTTTTAGAGAGCAAGATGAACATTTTCTTGGACCTTTTTGGAGCAATTTTTATCTGGGTCATTTCCAGAAATGACTCTGAGGGTCTCACAAATCCTCATTTCAAATTTAAATGGAATTTAAACATGATGCAGAAATGACTAACTAGTCTAGGTCATACCAGAACTAGGGATGTGACAACTCGCCCCCACTTGAAAGAATCTCGTCCCGAGATTCAGGGGTCGACGGAAAAAAAGTGGGGTACTCCAGTCGAAGACGATCTTCTCGCTCCCAAGTAGCTTCTCTCTCGGAATGATGAGACCACTGAACCTTGAGAAACTTGATGTTCCGACGTCGGGTAAGACGCTCTGTTTGATCAACAATGCGAATCGGGTACTCTCGGTATGTGAGGTTATCTTGGAGATCAAGCATTTCGTGGTCCACTCCACGGATGGGATCCGAGAAGCAACGCCTGAGTTGAGAGACGTGGAAGACATCATGCACTCTGGAAAGATGTGGGGGTAGTTCCAACTGGTAGGCAACCTCTCCTCGTTTACCAAGAATGCGAAACGGGCCGATGTAACAAGGAGCCAACTTGCCTTTGATACCGAAACGATGGGTACCCTTCAAAGGAGTAACCCGAAGATAAGCTTTGTCACCAACTTCATAAGTCATATCCTTATGATGACGATCATACTGGCTCTTTTGACGAGACTGGGCTGTTTTCAAGTTCTCACGAATGATGCAAACTTGCTCTTCTGCCTCCTGGATCATGTTTGGTCCAAAGAATTGTCTTTCACCGGTTTCTAACCAGTTCAAAGGTGTTCGACATCTTCGTCCATATAGAATCTCAAAAGGAGCTTTCTTGAGACTGGATTGATAGCTATTGTTATAAGCAAACTCGGCGAAAGGAAGACATTTCTCCCAGTTCATACCGAATGAGATAACGCAAGCTCTAAGCATGTCTTCGAGAATTTGATTGACCCGTTCCACTTGACCACTTGATTGAGGGTGGAAAGCGGTACTGAAGGAAAGATGGGTTCCCATGGCAGTTTGGAAACTCGCCTAGAAATGAGAAATGAAAAGACTACCACAGTCTGAATTGATCTCTAGTGGAACACCATGGAGTGACACTATTCGAGAAATATATAAGTCAGCGAGCTGACTAGCGGTGATACTCTCTCGAACAGGAAGGAAGTGAGCCACTTTGGAAAGACGATCAACGACTACGAAGATAGCGTTATTCCCTTTCTTGGTACTGGGAAAGCCGGTGATGAAATCCATACCAACTTTATCCCATTTCCACTCAGGAATAGCTAAAGGCTCAAGGGTGCCAGCAGGTCTCTGATGCTCTGCCTTAACACGACAACAAACGTCACAGTTAGCAATGAAGTTGGCGATTTCTCTCTTCATCCTAGTCCATCAGAACCTCTGGCGTAGGTCCTGATACATCTTAGTACTACCGGGATGAATCGTGAGAGGGGATTCATGAGCTTCCTTAAGGATCAGTTGTCGAAGATGTTGCTTCTTGGGAACCACCAGACGGTTCTCGAAGAAAACAACACCTCGATCATCAACAGAGAAACTACCGGCAGCTCCCTTCTTCATGTTATCCTTGATTCGAGAAATACCCGTATCATACTGCTGGCTAGTTATGATCTGATCCTCAAGAGTAGGTTTCGCCACCAAGGTAGAAAGGAATCCGTGAGGAGCAATGTGAAGATTAAGCTTATAGAATTCCTCATGGAGAAGTGGTTGACCCTGCTGCAACATGAGATTGTTGCAATAGGATTTACGACTTAGCGCATCAGCCATGACATTGGCTTTGCCTGGAATGTAGGTAATCCCTAGATCATAATCTGAGATCAAATCCAACCAACGTCTTTGCCTAAGGTTCAAATCTGGTTGGGTGAAGATATACTTGAGACTCTGGTGATCGGTGTAGATCTCACAACGTTTACCAAGAAGGTAATGTCGCCAGGTCTTGAGTGCATAGACTACGGCTGCAAGCTCTAGATCATGTGTAGGATAATTCTCCTCATGTGGATGCAACTGTCGAGATGCATAGGCAATCACATGATGATCCTGCATAAGAATGCAACCTAGTCCCTGTCGTGAGGCATCACAGTAGATAACAAAGTCCTTCGTGAAATCCGGTGGCACAAGTATGGGAGCAGAAGTCAGGCGTCTTTTTAGTTCCTGAAAACTGTACTCACACTATGGGGACCACTCAAAATTTTTATCCTTCTTGAGAAGTTCCGTGAGGGGTTTGGCTACTTTGGAGAAGTTTTCAACAAAGTGGGGACAATAGCTGGCTAGACCAAGGAAACTCCTAACTTGTTTGACTGTTTTAGGTGGAGTCCAATCAAGAACGGCCTTAACTCTCTCAGGATTGACAACAATGCCCTTACCAGAGATTACGTGGCCTAGGTAGGTCACTTCTGGCAACCAAAATTCACACTTGGAGAACTTGGAATAAAGGCGGTGCTCTCTCAGTTTTTCTAACACAAGTCTAAGATGTTCGGCATGCTCTTCCTTGTTCTTTGAGTAAATAAGAATATCATCGAGGTAAACCACGACAAACTTATCCAAGTACTCCATGAAGATCGAGTTCATCAAGCGAGAGAATGTTGCTGGAGCGTTGGTTAGACCGAAGGACATGACAGTGTACTCGTACTGGCCATAATGAGTGACAAAGGCTGTCTTGGGGATGTCCCCATTTCTGATCTTGATTTGGTGGTAGCCTAACCTCAAATCCATCTTGGAGAAGATTGAGGATCCAGCGAGCTGATCATACATGTCGTTGATCCTGGGGAGCCGATATTTGTTCTTTATCGTGACCAAATTAATGGGACGATAATCTACAACCATCCGGTCCATACCATCCTTCTTCTTGATGAAGAGGATGGGGCAAGCCCAAGGAGAAGAACTAGGACGGATGAAACCCTTTTGCAAGGACTCATCAAGTTGTTTCTTAAGCTCGGCTAGTTCTAAGGGTGCCATCTTGTAAGGTCTCCTAGAGATTGGAGCGGTTCCTGGGATAAGGTCTATGAAGAAATCTACATCTCTGTCAGGTGGAACACCTGGCAGTTCCTCTGGAAAGACATCCAGAAAATCACGGACTACCGGGATATCTTCAAGGTCTGGAAGAGGGCTGGAATTAAGAGAATAAAGCTGATGCCTTGCAACTCTGGTGGAGACAGTGACTATCTTGTCAGATGGGTGTGTAAGCTGAACAGACCTGGTGTAACAATCAACCTTGGCATGATGAGCTATCATCAAGTCCATACCCAAGATGATGTTAATATCTGAGGACTTGAGGGATACAAGTGATGCAAGAAATACAAGTCTATCAACAAGGATTTCATTACCATAGCTGATTCTGGTGGTTTGCCATCTAGACCCTGGGGTTTGAATTTCAAGCAGAGTTGGCATATCACAAAATGACATGTCATGCAAATGAGCATAGCCTTTAGAAATGAAGGAGTGAGATGCTCCAGTATCGAACAGAACCGATGCTGGATGACAATTGACAAGGAGTGTACCAAGAACGACATCCGGATCATCATGAGCATCTTTAGCTTAGACGTGATGCAAACGTCCATGTTTAGTGCAAGCTGGCTTAGCAATGATCGTCTTGCTTGATGGCTTAACACAGACAACAGACTTCTCGGGCTGGGGTGGAACATAACTAGTCTGAGAGCAGTCACGTGCATAGTGTCCTGGCTTCCCGCATGTGAATCAAGTCCCTGAGGTTGGACGTGGACCCGCACTAACAAGCGGTCTACCAGTAGGCCTGAGTGGAACATACGACTGAGCTAGGGGAGGTACCATGTAAGATGATCTTGGTGAATATCCGGAAGGAAGAGAGGAGTTTGGAACCCAAATCCGGCGCTTTTGAGAACCAAAATTGGAAGAAGATCCCAAATCACGGGTGTGCTTACGAGACTCCTCGTAAGTGAGCTGAGCTATCTCTGCATTAATGGCCTTGTTCACAAGACCTTGGAATGTATCACAATGATGCAGGTGGACATCACGACGCAACTTGGGGTTGAGACCCTTCCGGAACCTAGCCTGCTTCTTGGTGTCCGTAGACACCTCTTCTGCGGCATAGCGGGTGAGGTTCTCAAACTCTCTACTGTAAGCGTCAACGGCCATCTTACCTTGGGTGAAGCTACAAAACTCTTCTCTCTTGCGATCAATGAGGGCCTGAGGAATGTGATGCTCGCGAAAAGCCTCAGTAATATCCCTCTAGGTAGGAATCTGGCCAGCTGGAAGCATAGCCTCATAGTTATGCCACCAAAGACTAGCAGGACCTTCCAGGTGGTATGTGGCATAGGTGACCTTATCATCTTCAGCTACGTTCACAGAATGTAGCTTATGAGTGATGCTACGGAGCCAGTCATCTGCATCGAGTGGCTCGATGGAATGATGGAAGGTGGGTGGGTGCAATCGAATGAAGTCATGAATGGTTGGAGACCCTTTGAACTGATGTGCGGTGTTCTCCTCGATACGTGCCAACAAGCGGTTAGACTCACGCTTGTTTCTCTCCATCTCTAACATGAACTCTGTCAACAAAGGTTGGTCGGGAGGATCCTCATCCCTACCATCTCTGTGGTTCTGGCTACGGGCAACAGAACTTCGATTAACTGATGACATCACGAAACCAAGGACGGAATCAGCATCAACTATAGACTATAGAATGTAGGACAAGGAAATTAGTAACTATCGAACTTCTAGGACAATTCCGGCAGCATAATGGTAGTAGAATGCTCAAAATGGGACATCCTGCTAAAATGGGGTAGTAACAACTCAACATCACCAGTCAAGGTTCTGAGATCATACTAAACAGGCTACACCGGAGGTACTCAAAACTGGGATATGACACTGATCAACCAATCCTATGGGACTACAGAGTAGTAACACGTGATCCTGATAGACGGAAGAGAAAGCCTAGTTCCTTAACCCCCGTAGGAAAGGTAGGATGAATCAGATCAGAAGGCCATGAGGTAAAGGAGTAAAAAGAGCCTTACGATCCTTCCCACAATCAATTCCCGTACATAACTAAAGAATTTCTAGACTCAAGTTCGATTAGTTTGACCTGGTAATCCTACAGGCAGTCAGGCTCTGATACCAAAGCTATAAGGACCCCGATTCTATGCCACACCGATCTAGCATGTAACACCTCATATCACTTTGCGGCCTCACGCACGGTATTTCCATGGGTGTCGCCTTACCATGCCCGGGACCGTTTGTGCCTTTTGGCACACGTATATGATAGTGTCGCTAGCATCCATATGACAAGAACCCGGGCTGACATGGCTAGTCGTGAACCCAAAGTGGCACTAACTTCCAGGGACAGGCATACATGACCCAGCATCGAACGTGTCGGTCATCAGCGAGTGAATCCAGGATGTAGTAGTTGGGCTAGCAGGACTTTGATAAACCAGGCTGTAGCAGGCTAACAGGACTCCGGTAGACACAGCGTGACATTTCCCCGAAGGGACAGACACAGGAACTAAGAAGGACACATGCCGGCCAGCCTAAGTGTTCCGGAGCAGTAGCAAGCTACCAAGGCTCAGTGGAAGCACTAGGAGACATTTCCCGATAAGAGAGGCTACTAAGGATAAACAACTAGATAGTTAGATCCCACACATAGCAATACACATTACACGTACGCATAACATGCAAGTATGTGCTGTACAACATGGCATCACAGCATAACTCAACAACTCATATAGATAAGGCTCAAAGAGCCAACATAGCATTTATTACAAGAAGGGGTCACATGACCCAACATTCAGAGCAATCAAGCAACAAGCGGAAGCATTACATGTCTAGGTACAGACATCTACAAATGAAAAAGGCTGAAGAGCCTGACTATCTACAACATCCTATCAAGATCGTAGCTAAGGTACAAGCTACTTGTCGAAGTCCACAAGAACACTAGTAAGACCGAAGTCTCTGCTGCAAAAACATAAATAAAGCAACATGAGTACGAAGGTACTCAGCAAGACTTACATCAGATCCTATCATACATGCATTTGTATCAAGAGGATAATGTGGGGTTTAGTTGCAGCAAGCCAGCTTTGACTCAGCGGCTATCCTGTTCTACGACTACGAGAACTTCTTTGAGGTGAGATGGCGCACATGAGTCCACTAATCACCAAACAATACACTACTATGGATTCATCCCCGTCTCCCTACGAGAAAGCCATCCATAGTACTCACACTTGTCTTGAGCATTTTAGAGTATCCACTTCAAGTTGTCTATGTACCACGTAAGCATCCAAGAAGTCCATAACCGTGGACCCGGCTATTTGAATAGATCATGTTAACCCTGCAGGAGTGTACTTCTTCACACACACTCTCGCCACTTATCGCCATGTACACATCATGTATCTCGGCAACCTTCAAGCGGAAGCCTGGCGAGGGTGTCGGCCAAGACCTGACTAACCACTAAAGATTCTAGTCCAGGTTTGTCGCCTATTCGGGTTCCATCCGTAAGGAGATCGAGCCGGGGTGTCGCTCACGCCCCCAAATGATGTGTGCAGGGTTCCCGAGCCCACCATCTGGGTGCCACTCGGTACACCAGGCCACGTGTGCCTAGTCTGTCCCAAGCCCACCCTGCTGGGTGCCACTTGGTAGAAAAATAGCACTACCTACAAACACCAGAAACTAGTTGCGACTCCTGGACAGAGACCAAGTTGGTTAATAAGTCGAGGGAGTCAATTAAGGATCCCAATGTGTGGTAGTATAGAGTCATTGGACAACATACATAGAACTCAGTGCTTAAGGACGGTTCCAGTGAGAACACCCACCATGTACTCCTACATGGCCTCTCGCTGCTACCTTTACCAAATCGTGCTCACACACTTCACTCTCAGCATCAGAACATATCGTAACACTCCAATTCATTCCCAATGAATCAGACCCGACACAACTCTAAGCAATAGCAGGCATAGCATGGTAGGAACACAACATGGATCAATCAACTCCTACACATGCTAGTGGGTTTCAACTATTTACTGTGGCAATGAGAGGTCATGCAGAGGAATGGGTTCAACTACCGCAGCACAAAGTAGCAGATGAATCGTTGTAGTCCTAATGCAATAACTAAGAGCAGGAGCGAGAGAGTAGGATTGTATTGGAATGAACAAGGGGGTTTGCTTGCCTGGTAGATCAACAAGGAAGGCACTGCTCCTCAGACAGGTACTCTGGAACGCTCTCCGGAGCAGGACCTATCGAGAAGGAACGATGTCGACAATCAAAACACAATCATATGCAACAACATGATGAATGAACATGGCATGAATATGGGATGTCGTTTGAGCTAATGCAACTAGTACTCAATTTGAATGAAGTCCATTTGAACCAAGGGTTCAAATGCAACTCCAAATTAAGCTCTTATAAATGCCATTTTAGTGTTTCACTTATACAGTAGGTATAAGTTGGTTTGTCATGCATGAAACAAGAACAGAAGCATAGATTGCATTTTTTGGATAATTTTTCATATATAAATTATTACAATCTGAGCTACGATTGAATTTCTATGAATTTTAGAAGTTTTACTAATTTTCTAGAATTTTTGCTAATTTAATTTAAATCGAGAAAATAAATAATTGAGCTGTGATTAGCACCTAACTAAACAACCATGTAAGCCCGCCGGAGTTTTTGTCGGCAGCGACCAACAACATGGCGGCGACTTGGCAGACTTGCACTACGAGCGGCGACTGGACGCGCGGTGACCACCGGGGCGTAGCCCATCGTCATCCGCATCTAGGGGAGGAGGTGGGAGGCTGCGGGGGCGCCGGAGCTCGCCGGAGCGGAGCTTGTGGCGGCGGCCAGAGCTCGGCTCGAGTGGGCGCGCGGCTACGTCGCATGGGGAGGCAGGACAGGAGGGGGAACCGACGCATGGGGGGATCACAGGGGACCGGAAGAGGCGACAGCGAACTCGGGGGAGGCGCTGACAGCGGCGAGCAGCGACAGAGATCCACGGCGGCCAAAGGTGATGAAGGTGATGATGACGGCTCCACGAGGCGTCCGGCGATGCACAACTTGATGGAGAGGCTACAGAGCGAGGAGGCGGAGCTCCTGGACGTGTCGGAGAGGCGAGGGGGAGGCGGTGGCTATGGTGGTGCTCGTCAGTGGCGGCGGTGGCGTTCGGCCATGGGAGAGAAAGCGAGGGAGAGAAGAGGAGAGGACCGGGGGAGAGTGAGAGGGTACGGGGCGGTGTGTGGCGACGTGCGGGGCATCCAGAGCGACGAGAGGGAGGACAGGCAGGCAGGGAGGGAGTAGGTGGCGCGGCGCGGCGGTGCACGCACTTCGGGCACGCGCCGTCCTCCTGTCAAGGAGGAAGTTGACAGAGGAGGGGGGCCAGGTGGGCTGGGCTGGCCAACTGGGCCTGCCAGGCCGCACAGGAACGGGCTGCACAGGGAGGTAAGCGCCAGGTAGGTTTCTCCCTTTTCCTTTGTGTTTTTGTTTTCTATTTCTGTAATTTTTGTTTCTGATTTAGTAAAATACTAAATCAATTTGTTTGCCTCTGATAATTTTTGTAGGGACTAGTTGGATTAATCCAAAGCCCCACACCAAAAATCAGAGATATTGGACATATGTTAAATATATAACTAATATATATCCAATGCAAATATTTATGCATTAATTCCAAATGCCCAAAATAAATAATTATGAGCTCCTAAAAATATTGGTTTGATTTTTTATCTCTGCCCAATATTTTCAGAGAGCAACATGAACATTTTCTTGGACCTTTTTGGAGCAATTTTTATCTGGGTCATTTCCAAAAATGATTCTGAGGGTTTCACAAATCCTCATTTCAAATTTAAATGGAATTTAAACATGATGCACAAATGACTAACTAGTCTAGGTCATACCAGAACTAGGGATGTGACAGCGATGGAGTAGGCCATGTGCCATCCATCGTTCCGAGCAACACAGGGAAGGTCCGACGTTGACTCCTATATTGGACGTCATCGACGGACCCTGGCACTAGCGGCGGCGGTAGGACTTCGATTGATGGATTGGCCACTTCTTCAACATGCACGAACAGTCGATACAGGTACATCCCTAACATGGTCCGCGGCGGCCTTGGTGGCAACGAATAGTACAACCCCGGTTCCTGCACCCGTATCTCAACACCAATCACCTTCGGTATGGTGGACAACTTCTTCATCCAAGCCATAACAGTCAGAGCCCAGCTATCTGGAGGAACAAACATACTTACGAGCTCACCTCCAAGGTCGTTGATAAGCTCGTTCATGGACTTGCTGTTCTAAGCATGTTGAGGCATGCCACGGAAGCTAAGCTTTGTTAAAAACTCAAGCTCAAAGGGCACCGAGCCCCATCCTGGGTGCCACCGATCAAAGCTCACCAGCGCGCCATCATAGAACAAGCGCCGGGAAGATTTGAACACACGACTGCAGTCGAAAGTTGTCCGGAACCTGACGAAGAAATCAGCCGGTGGCGGACAAACTTCGACGAGCAAGTCACTTATTTGGATGCCGTGCGCAATGCCAAGAGCTTTGACAAGGTCGTCCGGCAAGACGGCAGGCCGGTCACCGTTGATGGTTACCATCAGCACTTTGCCGGCAAACTAGTCGTCAAGCGCCGCCATGCCACTGTTGAGCGACAGCATGCAGTGACCGAAGGCAGGACGGACCTCAGGATCTCTGGCTCGGAGATCCGCATTGACCGGCGACATGATAGTGCGCTTGAGTACAAGGAGTACAGGAGGGGGATTTGGGGGAACTGGAGTAGGAATCGAGATTCCGGAGGTGGGGGAGGGGCAGGAGACAGGGGATGAAAAGGTAGCATGAATTTCGAGCACGCGCCAATATGCTCTTGGCGCGCAAGCGCACGAAAACACCGGTGGTGCCCACATGTCAGCCTAAGAGTCCTTATTCTTCCTTTTTTGAGAGCCCGCCCTTTTTTTCAGGATCTTTTGAGAGCCCGGCCCAAGAGTCATAATTGACATGTTTAGCATTGCGTTACTACTCGGCCCATATTCAAGGACACCTCACTGGTCCAAACAAGTGTACATCATCGAAAAGGCAGTGAGCTCAAATTGTATAACTTGACAAAAGGAGATATACTCTGAACACTAGAGAATGGTGATGCCCTCATTTAGCCCACCAGTAGTTCGAGACAATAAACAGTTCGAAACAACGATATATACAACATTCAAACACTTACTAGTGACTACTACTGACATAAATAGCAAGACATGATAGTTCATAAGAAGTCTTCCTACACCACCAAAACGTACCCATCTGCAGCGCTCAGACTCTCGTGATCCAGACGAGAATGCCATTCTAAACAGAAGCAACTATTACATAGAAAGAGTGACATAGACAAGGATGACCAAATGACAAGGAATATGCATAACAAAAGAAAGAACTACCCATCCAGAACCAGCAACAAAGACAACAAAATCATTCGAAGAGATGATCCAACACCATCATAATTTGCAGCCCCGCTTCAGCAACCAGTGATCCAGAGACACCAGTACTCCACCCTTTCGATGCAACAGCCCAGTTACCTATCAACCTGAAGGCTTGAAGCACATCACTGCCTATCGTAATTGAGACATCCAAGGATCAAAGTTAATCCGAATGCCTTTGTCATTCTCACCTTCTTTTGGCTGCAGGCTGTATCATTGATAATCAGGGGAGTTTGCTCCCGAACTCCTAGGGCTCGCCGTGTAGACACAGTTTTCCATAGCAAACAGAGCCTCTCTGCCATCAAGGTCCTTGCCAATGGTGATCTCCTGGTTAATCGGATAATTGAGTCCGAGAAACAGAGAGTGTGAACAAAGGCTGTTTACCCGCCTCCAACTAAAAAATCCTAAAGGCCCCAACAAGCTGGTATCCTGCTCATAGACGTAAAAACCACTCTCCGGATACTCACATATTACACAGTGCTTGTATACAGTGGGGTTTTTGCAATATAACTTTTCCGGCTCATGTGTCTGAATGATCATCAGCCTTTTGCCGTCGTCTGATCAAGCGAGGAACCAGTTGTGCTTCCCTGTTTTTGGCAAAGGTGGTGTAATTGCAAAGGGCAGTAACTATAGGGACACTACATCATATCAAAAGTACAGGCGTTGTTAATGTAAGATCAGCATTGTTCAGAGTATGAGTAGGATAATGCAAGAAATAGCATTGATATGTCCCTGTTGGAACTGGGAGGAAAATACAGGGGAATGTATACTGGGTTCAAAAATATAGAAGTGCCATGCATGGTTATACTCATGTTATCTCGCAATCGATTCTTCACAGGAAACTACCATGTCATGCATGTTATGTAATCATGTTATGTCCTCACAAACAAATTCTTCAAGGTAACTAACAGAACATGCATTGTTATATACTCATGTTCTGTGGGCAAAAATTTTGTGAGGATATTATTCTAGCCATTGATTGCTGAAGGGCGAATATAGGTATGTAGACATGGTAAGCATTGCAGGATTTCACTACTTCCAAATATAGAGTTCTCCATATGCACATTTACTTCCCTAATGTATGGTTAGATGAAACCAACAGTGTGGTGCATGTTTCTACATCATGAAAATGAGGAAACTAACATGGCCATTGATACACACTCATATTTAGTAGTAGTATATAGATTGCTGTAAAATAAGGATAATATCCATATATTCCTAACCGTTTGATTATTCAGGGTACAAATAGGCTGTAATGACATGGTCACAATCGCATGAATTAACTCATTCCAAATATAGCTGATTTATGGCGTCCCTAATATATTGCCATAGTTCTACTCAAATTCTGCTCAAACAGGGATATGCCAATCATCACAAAAAGTTAAAACAGTGTCATGGCGTCATCATTAACATGAGACGGAAACAACTTACATGCGTCATCCCAGCAATACGTGGTGCCATCTGCTTTGTCGATCGCGTAGATGATGCCATTGTGTTCAATAGCATCACAGAAGTGTGTATCAGCTTTGACGATGATCCACTGCGAGCCGAGTTGGCTCCAGCTAAAAAAGGCACTGGCGTAAAGATAGGCGAGTCCGCGGTCGAACAAGGCAATTAGCTTGAAGTCTACGTAATTCGCATGTCGTGTGGGTACTTGGCAGATTACAATCTTCTACAAAACGAGGTCCGTCCAACTGACATAGTAATCTAGATGACTTGGACCGCGATGGTAATACTCTATATAATCCAACGGAGGAAGGATAATCTCATGGGAGGTCTGGAAGTTCACGAGCACCAACTTTTTACCATCTTCTCTGAAGGCAGCCATCCAGTCAGAGTTCATGCCGACCCAGTACATACCTGCCAAGAAGTTTCGAGCGATGGTGATCGGATCGATGTCGAGGGAAATGATGTACGGCGACACACTACATACCTGCAAAGAAGTTTCGGCTAATGGAGATCGGATTGAAGTCGAGGGGCATCACGCACGCCTCCGTATCATGGTGAGACGATCTCGCAAGACCAGATAGCAGCAACCAGGGTGTCTTGAAAAGCTTAGGCCTCGCTTCGACGATGGCCATGTGCATGTCCCTCAAGCATGCAGACAGCCGCAGGGCGGTCAACATATCCATACACGAACAACAGAGGTCGAGGATGTCACTGGGGAGATTGCTCCAATCGTGGCCCATATGGATGCTGCGCGGTTCGCGTTCGGCCATGGTGGAGTTTGGAAGGGGGCTTGATTTACGGGGGAGAAGGATGTCGGTGCTGGAGCGGCTAGCGAGGGAATAGTGGTACTGGGGGAGGCTAGTGAGGCGACGGTACACGGGGGCACAGTGAGATGGAGACGGAGACGAAGACAGAGAAGGAGATGGAGATGGAGTGGTGCTATGGGAGCGGAGAGGGAGACGAGGCGAGGCGCCAATGTGTTGTAGAGCAGCGGTGACAGACTGCACAGTGCACAGCGTGAGGCTGTCACATCCCTAGCTCTGACCATGCCTAGTGCTAGCATCTGGTGTTGCATCATGTTTACTTTTCAAAGAAAGTTGAAATGGGGACGACAGAACCCCCAACACCCCCCCTGAAGACAACTAGGGTTTACTAAAATCTTTTTCAATGAACCTGAAATGCCCTTCTAAAATGTCCATCATTTTTGTCCTGGGTTAGAACCTCTGGCAAAATTGGTTCACATTTTTCTAGGACAACATTGGGTCATTGAATTAAATCATACTCTAATTGCATTTGGGCATTTAAATGCTATATAATATTTTAAACGTCCAAATAATCCCAAACTGAAATGTTCCATGTTGGATATGTTCTAAACAATGGGCATGTGCAATTTGGTGATTTTTGAAAATGCCTAAGTATTTTTACAAAAGCCACAAACTTGCAGAAATAATAGAAAACAGAACAAAATAGAGAAGAGACAGAGAGAATTTTACCTGGGCCACTTATCTGGCCGGCCTAGCTAGCAGCCCACCTGCTGGCCCAGCCCAGCAGCCCTCCCCCTGTCGTCTTCCTCCTGCCAGGAGGACAGACAGGTGTGTGGCAGGCGCGCCGACGACGCCTTGCCACCTCCTGCTTGCCACCAAGGCGCCCCTGATGCCTCTGGACACGGCCCGCGGACCCTCTGCCTCTCCTATCGCTCTCTGCTCTCTCCCGACCCCCTTCCCTCTTCTTTGCTTCCTCTCCCGAGCACACCCGAGCGGAGCTCGTCATCACCGACGCCGTTTGCCACGGCCACCGAGCTCCTCTCGCCTTCCCGCGCTGTCCACGGTCTCCGCCATCGTCCGCCGCTCTGCCCCACCCTGGCCCCGAGCGCTGGGACGGCCTGCATAGCCGGCTGCTTCATCTACTTCCTCCTCGGTCGCCGAAAACCGCACGCGCCGATTTGCCGTCTCCAACGCGTCCCCGAGCCCGCTGAACCGCTCTCCGGCCTCCTTGTGAGCTACCGCATCTCCCCCTTCTCATCATTTTGCTGTTTGCGCACTCTAGCTAGCCCTACCACCTTGCCCGACAATCCCTCGCCGCCGGCCATGGCGCCGTCACGGCCACAGCCATCGCCGCTTGCATATGAGCCCGCCAACGTGCTCAGTGCATCCCAAGGAGCTCAAAGCACCCAACTGCTACTCCTCCTGTGCTCTGTGGCGTGGTTTCGGTCGAGCCCGAACTCCGGCGGCCGCCTGGCTCATCACCGCCGCTACTACACACACTCCCAGCACACAACACGGCCACCACAGGATGCGCCCACTGCCAGCAACTCATAGCCGTGAACCATGCTCGAAACCCTCCCCTGTAGTGCCTTCCCGCAGCGTCTCCGTCGCCGGTTTTGGTCGCCGCCGGCCGTACTCCGGCGATGTCGACGTGGCCCATCATTAGCCACTAATGACACTGCTAATTAACCCTAGAGCCACTTACAGACGGGCCTCACTGCCTAATTAGCCCGGGTTTGTTCCTGTTTAAATAAAACTAACCCCCATGGGCCCCACAGGTCAGTTTGACCTGGCCCCGTCACACTTTGACCGACCCCACCCGTCAGCATTGACTCCGCTGACGTGGAAGTTGACCAGTCCCACCTGTCAGCCACACAAACCAGCCTGAGACACTGACATATGGGTCCCACAGGTCAGGTTTGACCTGGGCCAACCTTGTTGACTACTGATATCACGGTGACGTCACCCTGACACAATAAAGCATTTTTTGGATTTAAATTTATTTAGGAAATTCCAGAAAATGTCCTAAACTTCTAAAAATCATAGGAAATCAACCGTAGCTCAGAATGAAATAATTATATATGAAAAATGATCAGAAAAATCCAATCTATCCATTTGTACCATTTTCGTGCATGTTAGAACAACTTATAGCTGCTGTTTAGCACAAATCCTATAAATGGCATTTAAACCATCACATATGGAGTTTGAATTTGAATCTTGGATTCAAACCAACTCCATTTAACTTGCTGCTAGTTGCATTTGCTCAAACCACAGCATATTGCCATGTCACATTCATGCATCATATTGTTGCATTGCATTGATTGTGTTTCTTCTTTGTTTGTCGGTGCTTGTCCCCTCTCAGTAGACGTGTACCGACGATGTGATCGATGACACCGATGAAGAAATATACTATCTTCAGAAGTGCCAGGCAAGAAAAAACCCCTTGTTCATTCCAATACAATCCCATTCTCTCGCCCCTGCTCTCTTTTACTAAATTAGGACAACAACAATTCAACTATTACATGCTGCGATAGTTGAACCCCTTTCCTCTGCATGACCTGTCATTGCCACAGTAAATAGATGAAACCCACTAGCATGAGTAGGAGTTGTTTGAGCCCTGATGTGCCTAATCATTCATGCTTGTTTGTCATGCCTGCTACTGCTTAGAGTTGAGTCAGGTCTGATTCATCGGGGATGAATTGGAGGTGTGTGAACATGTCCTACTGTGTGTGGTCTAAGTGTGTGAATGCGATTTGGTAAAGGTAGCGGTGGGATGCCATGTAGGAGTACATGGTGGGTTGTCTCATTGCAGCCGTCCTCAGGAACTGAGTTCTTTGTTTGTGATCCATGAACAGCTACTACCATGCATTGGAATGCTTAAGTGCCCCTCTCGACTTATTAATCAACCTGATCTTTGTCACAGGAGTTTCAACTAGTTTCTGGTGTTTGTAGGTTGTGTTAGTAGTCTACCAAGTGGCACTCGGTACAGGTGGGCTTGGGGCAGACTAGGGACAGTGGCCCGGTGTACCAAGTAGCACCCGGATGGTGGGCTTGGGAACCCTGCACACATCATTTGGGGCCGTGAGCGACACCCCGGCTGGATCTCCTTGCGGATGGAACCCGAATAGGCGATAAACCTGGACGAGAGACTTGTGTGGTTAGTCAAGTCGTGGCCGACACCCTCGCTGGGCTTCCGCTTGAAGGTTGACGAGTACATGTCGTGTAAACGGCGGTAAGTGGTGAGAGCGTGTGTGAAGAAGTACACCCCTGCAGGGTTAATATGATCTGTTCGAATAGCCGTGTCCGCGGTAAAGGACTTCTGGATTGCCTATACAGTTCATAGACAAGTGAAAGTGGATACTTTGAAATACGCAAGATAAGCGTGAGTGCTATGGATGCCGTTCTTGTAGGGAGACGGGAGCGGATCCATAGTGGTGTATTGATATGGTGAATATGTGGACTCGTGTGCGCCACCTCAAAAGAGTTACTTGCAGTCATAGTTCAGGATAGCCACCGAGTCAAAGCTGGCTTGCTGCAGTTAAACCCCACCATCCCCTTGTTGATAATGATGCATATGTAGTTAGATCTGATGTAAGTCTTGCTGGGTACATTTGTACTCACGTTGCTTAATTTATGTTTTTGCAGAGAGACTTCAGTCTCGCTAGTAGTACCATGTGGACTTCAATGTTTAGCTTATTACCTCAGCTACGATCTTGTGCCCTCAACAGTATTTGGTAGATAGTCAGGCTTCTCAGCCTTTTTCATTTATAGTTGTCTGTACTCAGACATGTTAAGCTTCCGCTTGTTCTTGACTTGTGTGCTCTGAATGCTGGGTCATGAGACCCATGTTTGTAATATCTCGCTCCTCAGAGCCTACTGAATAAAATACTTGAGTTGTAGAGTCATGTTGTGATGCCATGTTGTATTTGCACATATCGAGCATATTGTGTGTATGTTATTGAAATGCTTGGTATGTGTGGGATCTGACTATCTAGTTGTTTATCCTTGGTAGCATCTCTTACCGGGAAATGTCTCCTAGTGCTTCCACTGAGCCTTGGTAGCTTGCTACTGCTCCGGAACACTTAGGCTGGCCGGCATGTGTCCTTCTTCGTTCCTGTGTCTGTCCCTTCGGGGAAATGTCACGCGATGTCTACTGGAGTCCTGTTAGCCTGCTACAGCCCGGTATACCGGCGTCCTGCTAGCCCAGTTGCTACAGCCCGGATTCACTCGTTGATGACCGACACGTTCATTGTTGGGTCATGTATGCCTGTCCCTGTAAGTTAGTGCCACTTTGGATTCACGACTAGCCATGTCAGCCCGGGTTCTTTGTCATATGCATGCTAGCGGCACTATCATATACGTGAGCCAAAAGGCGCAAATGGTCCCGGGCCAGGTAAGGTGGCACCCGTGGGAATACCGTGCGTGAGGCCGCAAAGTGATATGATGTGTTACATGCTAGATCGGTGTGACTTAGGATCGGGGTCCTGACAGCTTTGGTATCAGAGCTTGACTGCCTGTAGGATTACCAAGCCAAACTGGTCGAAGTTGAGTCTAGAAATTCTTTAGTTATATAAGGAAATTGATTGTGGGATGGAATGTAAGGCTCTTTTTACTCCTGATACCTTATGCCTTCTGATCCGGGTCATCTTATCTTTCCTACGGGGTTAAGGAACTAGGCTTCTCATCTTTCTATTAGGATCACGTGTTACTAATCCGTAGACTTGTAAGATTGTTGGATTTAAGCCCAGTTCAGTTTCTAGTACCCCTGTGTGTTCATAGTTGGTCTCGGAACCTTGTTATTGTGCTTCTGAGTGGTTATGCCACCATTTTTGCGTGATGTCTCAGAATCTCTTTTTGAGCATTTACAGCCGTTATGCTGTCCGAGTCATCCCGGGTTTCTAAACAGTCTGATGCATATAAAAATCCCTTCTTACCGTTCTGAAGTTTCTTTGTGCCAGATCAACCACACTAGTTAGTGTGCTGAGGTACTTCATTGCCTCCGTATATTGGATGGAGCTATTATTATGACCCTAGGTGTCTAGAGTATCGCCTAGTAATCTAGCCAGGCTTCGTGTTCCCAGTGTGATGATTCTGGTCATCATTCTAAAAAGCATCCCGTGATGCCACTTAGTAGTAGGTATTCTATTCCTAGGTTCTTGAACCCGAGATTCACCCTACTTACTTCATGTTGATAGTAATTGCTAGTGCCTTTAGGATATTAGTACCCTTTGCGATAGTCCTCGAGGTCCTAGGTATTTCACCAAGAACTGCTTATGGTAGAAGTTCTTTTGAACCAAAAGATCACAACCAGAGTGCTCTTGATGAGTTCTCCATTCGTAGTTGTTTCTCTGCCAGTTCTACCTTTCTGCATGGGTTATCCGAAAGAAATATGTTGAACTCGTTTGACATGCTAATCTATGCATCCACAACTCATAAAATCATAGGTTCTTTCGAGTTGTCCCTCTTTAGTTGTCCTCGTCTATCAATTGATAGTCAAGAGTATGTGTGCATCCGTAATCGATGCTTATTACCCTTGTGGTCCGTCAAACCATTCTAATCCGGAATGACTAGGAGAAACAAACTCCAGAACCTCATCCATATCTAGGATTGGGTCAAAGCAATTGTATTCCGCAGATCAAAATGCCAATCCAGCTTCTGCTCTACTCTAACTTGGAGTGTTACCATCTTTATGTCAAGAGTGTCATGAGAATTGCACCACCTCTTATGAATTCTTGACGCAGTAATACTTCTCGCCATCATTGTTAATTCCTCGGTTCCCATGTTATTGTAACCGGAATGTCGACAAGTGAATCGTGATGTGTGAAATCAATACTTCTAGCAACCCCATTGCTTGGTAGTTAAAGGACAATAATTTTATTCTTAGTGTGTTGGTTCTTGAATCATCATTCTAAGATAGATTGTGCTACCTAGTCCTTATCTACGGTGCACTCTTCGATCAATGAGTTAGGATTGTGCCAATCCCTCGCTTATTTGCTCATATCGTCTTGCCCTGAAAAGCAAGATTGTTCTCGAGCCTAGTGACATATCGGTGGTTCATGATTTTTTGATTATCTTCCCGGAAGTATCACCAGGTTGTCACCTGACCGCTATGTTGAGCTCGTGATCAAGTTGGTTTTTGAAACCACCCTTTCTCCAAGAATCTGTGTTGGATACCCTGAGCTAGTTGGTTAAGCTGAACAACAACTTGGAGCGTTGGAAGATAAAAGCTTGCCTAACTTAGTTCGCTCCAAAGGGATATTCTTGTGTAGTGTGCGTTGAAGAAAGATGATATCTTCATCGATTGATCCCTGTGATCAGTTGTTGGATATATTGTCTTATCAATCCTTTGATTTGAGTGTGGGCTATTCTCAAATCAAATCAGAACCAACGATGTGCGTAATGTTGTCTTACTCGTGGTTGATTCCTCGAGCATACACCATTACATCTTTTGGTCTGACCAGTGCCATCACCGTGTTCACATGATGGTGGAAATCCAGTGATATGGAAATTCTGATGAGTTGCTATTGAGCCCATCAGCAGCATCTTGTCTCCTCCATGATTCATGTTGAACATCAAGCTAGTGTTGGAAACTTTTGTAAGAATTATGTTCATGTCCCGTTCATAAAATACATGTTAGGTGTAAGAAGTGACTTTCTCCAAGTTCACGTGCATTAGGTGCAAGTTGCCGCCGTGAATTCGAGAAAGATTGTTTTTGCTTTCTATGGAATCATCCCAAGTCAGTCATGCATGTGCGAAGTATTCCATTGTTTGATAGGCTCGCTACCTCAACTCCATGTGTAATTCCTAACACCTCAAGCCACTGATTGATTTGTTCAAGGAGAAGAAGCTCCTTCTTAAGAATCATGACTTATGTTAGGACTTCGTTATCCTCGATGATGGTTCCCATCCAGAACTCGGTAGTGTTTATTGTAAGACCTCTACGTGGTCATGCTTGTCTTGGACAGCGTGTTCACATGTATGTAGGAGAAACAGCTCATGTTTTGGAGCTTGCTATCGTAGATCATTTCCCGAGAATCTCATAATGTCATCTCGTCGATTTGTGTTGCAAACTTTCATCTTTCTTTCTAGACTTGATGAGTCTGGAATATCCTGTCACCAACCGGATCTGAATCTCATGCAGATGTGATGGTTGGTACTTTTCCAAGATCTGTGATGTAGGCTCTGGCAAGGTTGATGTTTTGGCCGACACACCTAGCCGGAAGATCTATTATTGTAGTATATTGAATGAGCAATTTTCCCATCTTCTCTATAAGGATTGCATGTGACTTTTCTAGAAGTGTTCCTTATAAATCCTTTGTCTTCTGAAGTCCGACCTATACTTGATGGCCACGTTAATGCTTAAAGTATGACTGTGGTATGTAGAACATCAAGGAGAACATTAGAAGCGGAGTGCTAAATGTCTCTCGGTCGATCATCCGGATTTTGATCCCTTGGCCCCGCTAAGGTGAAACCTGAGAAGGTTATCTTCCTTTGCATCTGCATTGTCCATCGCTGTTCATCATGGTAGTACGTTGTGTTGCCAGGATCCTCGGCACGGATGTTAGTAAAACCTTGATGAATACGGAAATGCTCAAGTTCTTAAGAGCACGCTCAGACACCAGGTTATATCTTCGGAATTAGTCGGATTATGCCTTCCATTTGTCGATTGATCTATAACCATAGTTCCATTCCAAAACTGAGTATGCCATTCCTTTGGATTGCTTCAAACGATCAATTGTGATCTTTTTTTTCCTCAGGCTGGTATAAAGAGTTTCAGTGATCTCTATTTAAAAGATAATTCTTTTTGCCACTTAAGCTAATAATCTACGAATCACCCTCCTCCAGGATGTCCCGCTGTGGCATCATGGCAACTCAACTCCTCGCTACATTGACAACCGTTCACCACCGTTTTAAGCGTGGAATTGTTGTCTACCTAGTGAATCCTCATCATTTGTTCCACTCCATCCTTCTAGATGTGTGTTTCGCGTCCCAGCTCGAGGGTTGTGCTATGTCTTACTCCGTGAGTTGATCCTGAGCTGCTTGATCTCCGAGAAGATCGATTCTTTTAGAGTTTTCCCTTCCCTCTCATTGTCATGTTAGTTGGAGTTCTCAGAGCAAGACGATGAGAGAAAGATGGTGATCGAATTAACACCCTTATGAAGTGCCACCTGGATCGTGAATATTGTGTTAGTTTGCGTCCCCCTTCATCTTACCCTATGCTTGAATCTCGGGACGAGATTCTTGTTTAGTGGGGGTGAGCTATCACATCCCTAGCTCTGACCATGCCTAGTGCTAGCATCTGGTGTTGCATCATGTTTACTTTTCAAAGAAAGTTGAAATGGGGATGACAGAACCCCCAACACCCCCCTGAAGACAACTAGGGTTTACTAAAATCTTTTTCAATGAACCTGAAATGCCCTTCTAAAATGTCCATCATTTTTGTCCTGGGTTAGAACCTCTCGCAAAATTGGTTCACATTTTTCTAGGACAACATTGGATCACTGAATTAAATCATACTCCAATTGCATTTGGGCATTTAAATGCTATATAATATTTTAAGCTTCCAAATAATCCCAAACTGAAATGTTCCATGTTGGATATGTTCTAAACAATGGGCATGTGCAGTTTGGTGATTTTTTAAAATGCCTAAGTATTTTTAGAAAACCCACAAACTTGCAGAAATAATAGAAAGTAGAACAAAATAGAGAAGAGAGAGAGAGAATTTTACCTGGGCCACTTACCTGGCCGGCCTAGCTGGCAGCCCACCTGCTGGCCAAGCCCAGCAGCCCTCCCCCTGTCGTCTTCCTCCTGCCAGGAGGACAGACAGGTGCGTGGCAAGTGCGCCGACGATGCCTTGCCACCTCCTACTTGCCACCGAGGCGCCCCCGATGCGTCTGGACACGCCCCGCGGCCCCTCTGCCTCTCCCGTCGCTCTCTGCTCTCTCCCGACCCCTTCCCTCTTCTCTGCTTCCTCTCCCGAGCACACCCGAGCGGAGCTCGTCATCACCGATGCCGTTTTCCACGGCCACCGAGCTCCCCTCGCCTTCCCGCGCTGTCCACGGTCTCTGCCATCGTCCGCTGCTCCGCCCCACCCTGGCTCCGAGTGCTGGGACGGCCTGCATCGCCGGCTGCTTCGTCTTCTTCCTCCTCGGTCGCCGGAAGCCGCACGCGCCGATTTGCCGTCTCCGACGCGTCCCCGAGCCCGCTGAACCGCTCTCCGGCCTCCCTGTGAGCTACCGCATCTCCCCCTTCTCATCATTTTGCTGTGTGCGCACTCTAGCTAGCCCTACCACCTTGCCCAACAATCCCTCGCCGCCGGCCATGGCGCAGTTGCAGCCACAGCCATCGCCGCTTGCATATGAGCCCGCCAACGCGCTCAGTGCGTCCCAAGGAGCTCAAAGCACCCAACTGCTGCTCCTCCCGTGCTCTGTGGCGTGGTTTCGGTCGAGTCCGAACTCCGGCGGCCGCCCGGCTCGTCGCCGCCGCTGCTACACACACTCCCAGCATACCACACGGCCACCACAGGATGCGCCCACTGCCAGCAACTCATAGCCACGAACCATGCTCGAAACCGTCCCCTGTAGCGCCTTCCCGTAGCGTCTCCGTCGTCGGTTTTGGTCGCCGCCGCCCGAACTCCGGCGATGTCGACATGGCCCATCATTAGCCACTAATGACACTGCTAATTAACCTTAGAGCCACTTACAGACGGGCCCCACTGCCTAATTAACCCGGGTTTGTTCTTGTTTAAATAAAACTAACCCTCACGGGCCCCACAGGTCAGTTTGACCTGGCCTCGTCACACTTTGACCGACCCCACCCGTCAGCATTGACTCCGCTGACGTGGCCGTTGACCAGTCCCACCTGTCAGCCACACAAACCAGCCTCAGACATTGACATATGGGTCCCACATGTCAGGTTTGACCTGGCTCAACCTTGTTGACTGCTGACATCACGGTGACGTCACCTTGTTGACTTGCATTGGTTGTGTTTCTTCTTTGTTTGTCGGTGCTTGTCCCCTCTCAGTAGACGTGTACCGATGATGTGATCGATGACACCGATGAAGAACTATACTATCTTCAGAAGTGCCAAGCAAGCAAAACCCCCTTGTTCATTCTGATACAATCCCATTCTCTCGCTCCTGCTCTCTTTTACTACATTAGGACAACAACGATTCAACTGTTACATGTTGCGGTAGTTGAACCCCTTTCCTCTGCATGACCTGTCATTGCCACAGTAAATAGATGAAACCCACTAGCATGAGTAGGAGTTGTTTGAGCCCTGATGTGCCTACTCATTCATGCTTGTTTGTCCTGCCTACTATTGCTTAGAGTTGAGTCAGGTCTGATTCATCGGGGATGAATTGGAGGTATGTGAACATGTCCTACTGTGTGTGGTCTAAGTGTGTGAATGCGATTTGGTAAAGGTAGCGGTGAGAGGCCATGTAGGAGTACATGGTGGGTTGTCTCATTGCAGCTGTCCTCAGGAACTGAGTTCTGTGTTTGTGATCCATGAACAGCTACTACCACGCATTGGAATGCTTAGGTGCCCCTCTCGACTTATTAATCAACCTGATCTCTGTCCAGGAGTTGCAACTAGTTTCTGGTGTTTGTAGGTTGTGTTAGTAGTCTACCAAGTGGCACCCGGTACAGGTGGGCTTGGGACAGACTAGGCACAGTGGCCCGGTGTACCAAGTAGCACCCGGATGGTGGGCTTGGGAACCCTGCACACATCGTTTGGGGCCGTGAGCGACACCCCGGCCGGATCTCCTTGCGGATGGAACCCAAATAGGCGATAAACCTGGACGAGAGACTTGTGTGGTTAGTCAGGTCGTGGCCGACACCCTCGCTGGGCTTCCGCTTGAAGGTTGTCGAGTACATGTCGTGTAAACGACGGTAAGTGGTGAGAGCGTGTGTGAAGAAGCACACCCCTGCAGGGTTAATATGATCTATTCAAATAGCCGTGTCCGCAGTAAAGGACTTTTGGGTTGCCTATACAGTTCATAGACAAGTGAAAGTGGATACTTTAAAATACGCAAGATAAGCGTGAGTGCTATGTTTGGCGTTCTCATAGGGAGATGGGAGCGGATCCATAGTGGTGTATTGATATGGTGAATATCTGGACTCGTGTGCGCCACCTCAAAAGAGTTACTTGCAGTCGTGGTTCAGGATAGCCACCGAGTCAAAGCTGGCTTGCTGCAGTTAAACCCCACCATCCCCTTGTTGATAATGATGCATATGTAGTTAGATCTGATGTAAGTCTTGTAGGGTACATTTGTACTCACGTTGCTTAATTTATGTTTTTGCAGAGAGACTTCAGTCTCGCTAGTAGTACCGTGCGGACTTCGACGTTTAGCTTGTTACCTGAGCTACGATCATGTGCCCTCAACAGTATTTGGTAGATAGTCAGGCTTCTCAGCCCTTTTCATTTATAGTTGTCTGTACTCAGACATGTTAAGCTTCCGCTTGTGCTTGACTTGTGTGCTCTGAATGCTGGGTCATGAGACCCATGTTTGTAATATCTCGCTCCTCGGAGCCTATTGAATAAAATACTTGAGTTGTAGAGTCATGTTGTGATGCCATGTTGTATTTGCACATATCGAGCATATTGTGTGTATGTTATTGAAATGCTTGGTATGTGTGGGATCTCACTATCTAGTTGTTTATCCTTGGTAGCCTCTCTTACCGGGAAATGTCTCCTAGTGCTTCCACTGAGCCTTGGTAGCTTGCTACTGCTCCGGAACACTTAGGCTGGACGGCATGTGTCCTTCTTCGTTCCTGTGTCTGTCCCTTCGGGGAAATGTCACGCAGTGTCTACTGGAGTCCTGTTAGCCTGCTACAGCCCGGTATACCGGAGTCCTGCTAGCCCAGTTGCTACAGTCTGGATTCACTCGCTGATGACCGACACGTTCGTTGCTGGTCATGTATGCATGTCCCTGTAAGTTAGTGCCACTTTGGATTCACGACTAGCCATGTCAGCCCGGGTTCTTTGTCATATGGATGCTAGCGGTACTATCATATACGTGAGCCAAAAGGCGCAAACGGTCCCGGGCTAGGTAAGGTGGCTGTCGGTGTCAAAACCGGCGGATCTCGGGTAGGGGGTCCCGAACTGTGCGTCTAGGCGGATGGTAACAGGAGACAAGGGACACGATATTTTACCCAGGTTCGGGCCCTCTTGATGGAGGTAAAAACCTACGCCCTGCTTGATTAATATTGATGATGTGTGTTACAAGAGTGGATCTACCACGAGATCAAGGAGGCTAAACCCTATAAGCTAGCCTATGGTATGATTGTTGTTCGTCCTATGGACTAAAGCCATCCGGTTTATATAGACACCGGAGAGGGCTAGGGTTACACAGAGTCGGTTACAATGGTAGGAAATCTACATATCCATATCGCCAAGCTTGCCTTCCACGCCAAGGAAAGTCCCATCCGGACACGGGACGAAGTCTTCAATCTTCTATCTTCATAGTCTTGGAGTCCGGCCGATGATGATAGTTCGGCTATCCGGACACCCCCTAGTCCGGAACTCCCTTAGTAGCCCCTGAACCAGGCTTCAATGACGATGAGTCCGGCGTGCATGTTGTCTTCGGCATTGCAAGGCGGGTTCTTCCTCTGAATAATTTATAGAAGATTGTGAACATCAGGTTAGTGTCCGGCTCTGCAAAAATAAATTCCACGTACCACCATAGAGAGAATAATTTTACACAGGTTCAATTTGCTGACATATTTTGTGGTGTGATGTCACGCCATTACTAAGCCTTTACTCGAATTGATTTTATTGTATCACCTCACCGCACTTAGCGAGGCGGTTTCCTTGGCACGTCTTGTCGAAGCAGAGATCGTGTTCCCCTTATTCCGGTATTCCCATCAATACGGACGTGGGTAACCCAACCGCGCCCGTTACCACGCCCCCTCCATCGAAGGCGGGTTCCAAACGGTCACGGGGACGGCTCTTGGTATTCTTCCTCTTTATAATGAGGCCAAGGCCCGTTCTTTTCCTTCAATCCTCTATCGAATCTGCCCCTCGCCCCGAGTTCCAACACCCAAGGCTCCATATTCGGCTACCTTCGATCTTTGACAATGTCCGGCCCCGACCTACGAGGCCGGTGGATGCCCTCCTCCATCACGGAAGAGGACATGCTAAAGCTAAGAGACGCCAGGTACTTAACCTATGAGATTTCGCATAGGCTGCCTGCCCGAGGGCAAGTTATTCCTACTCCCGAGCGTGGAGAGAGCATCGTGTTCGTGTCTCACCTCCGTCGGGGTTTAGGCTTCCCGATGGATCCCTTCATGAGGGGGCTCATGTTCTACTATGGGTTGGAATTCCATGACTTGGCTCCGAAGTCTATCCTCCACATCTCATCATTCATCGTCGTCTGCGAAGCCTTCCTCCGCACTACCCCCCACTTCAGCTTGTGGCTCAAAACCTTCAATGTGGAGCCGAAGGTGATTGAGGGGCGTCAGGCAGAGTGCGGAGGGGCGGTTATAAGCAAGAGGGCCGATGCTCCATGGCCCGAGGGCTCTTTTCGGGAGGAGCTCGGCTTGTGGCAACAGGAGTGGTTCTATATAACCGCTCCCAGGGGCAGCAGGCAGAGGCTGCCGCCCGTCTTCCGCTCGGGCCCTCCACAGCGGCTGACGTCATGGGTCAACAAGGGGCGTGACTGGGGGCCATCCAAGGACGTTCCCCTGTTACAGGACCGGATTCGAGGCCTCCAAGAAAGGGAGATCAATCTGGCTGTAGTGGTACAGGTTATGTTGATCCGGCGCTTGCTGCCCTGCAAACGTCGCCCCCCCCCCCCCCGCTTGTGGGAATTTAATCCGGAGGGGCCACGAGCTCTTCAACACTTCATGGGTTTGACACCCGCGGAGTTGTACAAACTGTTCTTCGGATCGCAAGAGATGCGTCCGGAATTGACCGAGGATGCTGGCCTAAGCTGCAATCGCCCGGATACTCAAGTAAGTAGCCTTGTGTCTGGACACATCGTCCATTCATTTAATGTGAGTTTGCCTTTTAACGAGCTATCCCATGGACAGGAGTGGATAGCGCAAGCAAAACTGATACGATGTCCGGCCCTCCTCCCTGAGACCACGCATGATCCCGTGTTAATCAAGATGTTAGAGGTTGCACCTTCGGAGGAGGGCGAAGGAGGACACAAGGTATCTACCTCCTCATCCATGGAGGCTTTCGGTAAGGGAGGAATCAAGAGTCCCTCCTTCCAGGGAGAGAAGAGGACCGCTTCCGAAGACCCGGAGGCCAAGGCCTCAAAGCGGGGAAAGAAATCTGTACCGGAAGGTCTCGTGCCGGGAAGAGCCCCGGCCGAACTGTCTCCTCGGAGGAATCAGCCCTCTAGCGAGCCGTAAGTAAAAAGGGGGGATTTTGTAATAGTGCACATCCCTGTTTAATTTCTAAGGGTAACCGAAGTTTTCACCTTGTAGTTCGGATCTCTGCCCATCTCAGCACAGCTCATCTTCGGGAGACCTTCGTCCGGAGATGATGGAGAGTGAAACGCCTCCATCTGCCGCCCCATCACGTGGGGCGGACGACCCTGAGGTGTCGTCGCGAAGGGTCTCCCCGAGTCTGGCGGGGCCATAGAGTTCGGCACCCATTGGAGTACGATCGGTGGAGCTGCAAGATTTGCTTAAGAGGGCGTCCATCTCAGAAGATCACCGCACATTAATGGGTATGGTGATTGAGAGGATCTCGTCCGCCGAAAGCGGGTTGTGTGAGGCCGTCGGAAGTTTGCTGACAGGATTTGAGGTACACAAAAAATGACATACCTTTTGACAGTTTTGCACATGAAGTGCGCCCTGTATAGATAGTAGCCCCTGAGACTTGGTATGCTGTTGAAAGCGACAGCGTGCCGAGGATCATAATCTCAGTTATAGATTGTCACCTTTCCTATGTAGTTGGCGGAACGTTCGGTGGCCAGCCGGACTGATGGAGTTGCCGAACTAAAGAGGCAACTCGATGTTGCGGATGCAGACATCTCGCTGGTTAATAAACGACTTGATGAGTCACAAGGTATGTGGTTGCACCGCGGTCGCCTAGTAAGGGAGCTGACGCCCATTCCTTACAATTTGTATGCTTGATGCAGATGGTGCTGCTGCGGTGGAAGACCTTCGAGCAGAACTTGCTCAGGCCAAGGAGCAAGCCAGAAAAAGCGAGGCGGCTACCTCAAAGGCAGCGGAAGAGCTAGAAGCCGAGAAGGCTACTCACTGCCGAAGCAGAGAGGAGGTGGCCGGAATGGCCACGAAATTAAAAGTTGCTACCGATCGCCGAGAGGTTCTTGAAGGAGAACGCTGAGCGGAGCAAGAGGACCTGAAGAAGGCCGACGCCAAAGCCAAGGATGCCCGTAGTGCGATGCGGGCTATGAAGGAGGAACTGCGTCAGGTTGGAGACATTGTGGCTGGAAAGCCCTTTATGCTGCGTAGGAAGTTCACGGATCCGAAGTATGCTCAGCTGGGCCGGTTGTACGGTGCGGAGGATCCTTATCTGGACTTGGCAGCGAGTGCGGCGGACGCCGTCATGCACTTTCAAAGCCAGGAGGATCACGAAATGGAAGAGCTTTTCTGGTCTCAATTCCATAGTCCGGAGCGTCCACTTCCGTTGAGTGATCGGCTTGTTGAGTGGGCTGAGCTGAATAGATTGTCCGGACTTGCCATGACGGATGTGGTTGCTCATCTGTGGCCGAAAAGGCCCAAGCCGAAGAGTTATTTTGGCTTGTTGCAGCAATTCCTTGGGGCGGTGCCGCGTATTGAGGCGATGAAGCGGTCGGCATGCATAGAAGGTGCACGGATGGCTCTCGCCCGTGGTAAGACATACTGGGCGGAGATGGATGCCACCGCTGTTGCATCCCGGGGTTCGGACAAAAGCCGATTCCCCACCGAGCACTATTTTGAGGAAGTCCTGCAGGGCGCTTGTATAATAGAGTCACAGTGCTCCAAAGATGTTATGTTTGAATGACATGTATGATTTCTGAGATCATGTTTATAATGCAATAACTTTTTATACTTGTGTGTTCAAGTATTGAACTATCTCCTGTGCGGCCGTATATGTATGAATAACCTGAAACTTGCAGTCTTCGGCTTCAGCCCCTACGCACATGGTGCGGGGGTGTTTGCAAAAAGAAAGGCGCTTTTTCACACTTAATCCAACGTCTTGGTCCTTGTAGGGAGGTGATAGCGTAGCAAACTAGGCAACCGGACTATAATGCTTTATTACTTTCACTTAGCCATAGGAGCTTGAATGTGGGGCTACTATATAGCCCCTAGCGGCACCGCTCCTCTCCGAACTTCGGGGCGCGTATGTGCCTGACCGGGAAGCGGTCCTTCGTCAAAGCGGAGGAATTCTAAACATTCCAGTGGTCGATCGAGTGGTTGACCGGTCTCTCGCTATATCATGACAGTCAGTTTTCGGCTTTCTCTACTGAGGTGCTCGTCTGGCCGAACCGGGGCACAATTGCAGTAGTTCTCCTGGTGCCGCGTTAGCCGATGATACGGAATGTAAGGCAGCAAAACACAGGAGCCTGGCAAACCCAACATTTGACCAAAGACATGATTCGGAGCTGATGCATATAAGTCCTAACTCGAGACGCCGAACACTCCCTGAGGTGTTCGGTCTTTATGATACCGGGCAGAACGATGCCCTAAGCCCCTAGTTTCCAGGTTCTGGCGGGAACTTCTGACGCGGCCGATGCCAAAATGCCAGCCTCCTCCTCGGTTATGGTTTGAAACCGGGGGATGTGTATCAACAAGAGACAGTAAGAAAGGTTGACGCAGGGTCTTAATCTGAAAAGAATCCTTGCAACGGGTCCCTGCTGCACGTCTGCGCATGTGTCTCCGTTGTGCTGTATCCTGGACGGGTGTAACACGTGCTTCATCTGTAAAAGAGAAGGACTTAGTTTCCAAGAAATATTGTGCAGAGGTTGTATAAAAATAGAATAAAAGGAAGAAAATTGAGCTTTATTGGCTCTCATCATTTATACACGCAGCCCCTTATAAAGGGGATATGCGGCTGGGAAGCCCCTTGCCGGACTCGCCTAACCATGTTCAAGGTCTGAATGACCTGTGTTTAGGGGCATTGACCCGCGAGGTCTGATTAGTGTGTGGCTGTCGAGGCAGTCTCATGTTCTCCGTGGTCGAGGAACACTCGGAGTTACTTTTTAATGAAATTATGCCACGTTGACCGGGCATTTTTAAGCGTAAAAAACGCGTAATGTGGTATTGCGTTAGGGCTGGCGAAAGCTGCGTGCCCCAGTAGTGCTTAAGGGCTACTGTTTGAATGGGGTGATGGGTAGTGAGCTTTTCTCGACGGAGGTTGTCGGATGAACCGAACACAACCTCTAGTGGTACAGAGCCTGTATAATTAGCTTAAAGGTCTGGCGTCACTCCTTTAAAGGAAGTGCTGCTATGGCGAATTTTGGTATGGTCTATCCCCATTCTGCGGCCGGTGTCCTGGTATTGCAGGTGCCGTGTTGTCTTTTCGTGTTATCACATGAAGTGAGTTCACTGTTTTTACTTCTAGTGGGAAAGTCTTCTGTTTTCCGGAGTGCTGCTTTTGGGTTTCGTCACTTTCGCTTGGTGTGTCGAGCCCCTTGTGTTCGGCATTAAGTCGACCGGACTGTTTGAAGACCCAACAATCTCTATGGGTATGGTTTGCAGGCTTCCCGGGGGTACCATGTATTTGACATAGTCTGTCCAGAATCTTATTTAGGTTGGATAGCTCGTCACTGTTGTCCTTGAGGGGCAGTGTTTTGTTGTTCGGCCGAGAGCTTTTGAATCCGGCATTGACCGCCGTACTATTCGTGCCTTTTTCCTTATTCCGGCGCTGATCTTTTCTGCGTCGTGATTTCCCATTTCCATCCCTAACTTCGGATGTACTCGGGTCGCTGGTGCTGCACCTAGCCAGCCAGCTGTCTTCCCCCGCGCAAAAGCGGGTCATGAGGCTTGTTAGTGCGCCCTTTGTTCTTGGATTTTCCTGGCCGAGGTGTCTGGCCAGCCATTCGTCTCGGACGTTGTGTTTAAAGGCTGCTAAGGCTTTAGCGTCCGGACAGTCGACTATTTGGTTCTTTTTAGTGAGGAACCTGTTCCAGAATTTGCGTGCTGACTCTCCGGGCTGTTGAGTTATGTGACTTAAATCGTCTGCATCCGGAGGACGGACATAGGTCCCCTGAAAATTTGCTCGAAACGCATCCTCAAGCTCTTCCCAACTTCCAATGGTATTTTCTGGGAGGCTTTTAAGCCAATGCCGAGCTGGCCCTTTGAGCTTGAGGGGTAGGTATTTTATGGCATGGAGATCGTCTCCTCTGGCCATATGTATGTGTAGGATGTAATCCTCAATCCAGACTCCGGGGTCTGTTGTTCCGTCGTATGCTTCTATGTTTACGGGTTTGAATCCCGCTGGAAATCCATGATCCAGTACCTCGTCGGTGAAACATAGTGGGTGTGCGGCGCCCCTGTATTTGGGTGTGCCGTTGTCTTCAAATGCTTGGCGGGTTATGTTCCTTCCTGGAGTCTTCTTTTTGGGCCCATAAATAGACCTTACTGGGTCGTCCTTTTTCCGAGGATCATTATGCTGATCGTGTGCCGGCTTGTGTGCGGTGCCCCTTGTTGCTCTTGGCCTATCATCTAGTCATCTATCCGGCCAGGCGGCTTCTTTCTTTTTTGACTGCGGGGGCTCTAAGGCCTCCTCGTCAAATTCGGGCAACAGCTTGCGCTTCGGGTAGCTCTTTGTCTGGTGACTAGCGCCATGTTTATCTGCGCTGTTGAGTACTTTGCTCCATCTCATTCTGAGTGCGTCCTCCGCTGTTTTGAGCTTCCGCTTTTATTTCTTCAAACATCTTGCAGTGGCGACAAGCCTTTTATCAAGATTCATATGTTCTGGTGATGTGAGATCATCTTCGTCGGGGATGGGTTGCTTGTCCAGTTTATGTCCGGCTGGCTGCTTGTTGATATGTGCGTCGTCCACTGCCTCGCCCTGCTCTAGGGCCGGGTCCGTATGGGTGCCGTTTTTATCGATGCCGGTCTTCGGGGGGCGCCTGCATCGCCGCTTTGGTTGTTTGTTGGGGGAGTTGTCCTTCGCCACGTCCCGTTTTTCCTCATTATCGCTTCCTTTTGGTGTATCCACCATGTATACGTCATGAGTTGGGGTAGCTTTCCCGTGCCCAGTAGGCGCTGGTTCTTGGTCATCTCCGGCATCATCGTCCATACCGTCGATGTCTTCGGAGTCATAGTTTAGCATGTCGGTTAGATCGTCGACAGCGGCTACCAAGTGGGTAGTTGGTGGGCTTTGAATTTATTTGTCGTCCGCATCCCAACCATCCTGACCGCAGTCCGGCCAGGGTTCTCCTGATAACGAGAGATACTTTAGCGAACTCAAGATGTCGCCAAAAGGTGAGAGTTGAAAGATGTCTGCTGCGGTGAACTCTATGACCGGCGCCCAATCGGATTCGATCGGAGGGGGAGCGGGAGGTTCAAAGTCCGGCAAGGAGTCCGGCACCTCGGAGTCACGAGCTTTATGAGGGACAAGTTCAGTGTTCGGCTCTATCGCCGTAGAGGTTGTAGCCCCCGAGGTGGTGTCTAGCCATCCGTCCCCGATCTGCGCAGCCGGCTCCGAATTCAAGATCGGACCGGGTTCGAGTGCGGCCTCCAGGGTACTGTCCGGCTGCAGAGCTAAATCATGCTCGCCATGACAGTGCGGCATGCTCGGCTCTGGCTCGACTCCATCGAGGATCAAGTCCCCGCGGATGTCAGCCGTGAAGTTCAAACTTCCAAATCTGACCTGACGGCCAGGGGCGTGGCTTTCGATCTGCTCCAGATGGCCAAGCAAATTGGCCCGCTGTGCAAAGCCGCCGAATACGAAGATCTGTCCGGGGAGAAAGGTCTCACCCTGGACTACGTCGTTGATGATGGTCGACGAAGCCATCGAGCCTATCGGTGATGACACAGAGGAACTCTCAATGAAAGCACCAATGTCGGTGTCAAAACCGGCGGATCTCAGGTAGGGGGTCCCGAACTGTGCGTCTAGGCGGATGGTAACAGGAGACAAGGGACACGATGTTTTACCCAGGTTCGGGCCCTCTTGATGGAGGTAAAACCCTACGTCCTGCTTGATTAATATTGATGATGTGTGTTACAAGAGTGGATCTACCACGAGATCAAGGAGGCTAAACCCTAGAAGCTAGCCTATGGTATGATTGTTGTTCGTCCTATGGACTAAAGCCATCCGATTTATATAGACACCGGAGAGGGCTAGGGTTACATAGAGTCAGTTACAATGGTAGGAAATCTACATATCCGTATCACCAAGCTTGCCTTCCACGCCAAGGAAAGTCCCATCCGGACACGGGACGAAGTCTTCAATCTTCTATCTTCATAGTCTTGGAGTCCGGCCGATGATGATAGTTCGGCTATCTGGACACCCCCTAGTACAGAACTCCCTCAGTGGCACCCGTGGGAATACCGTGTGAGGGAGTCCTGGATTAGGGGGTGTCCGGATGGCCGGACTAAGACCTTTGGCTGGACTCCCGGACTATGAAGATACAAGATTGAAGACTCCATCCCGTGTCTGGATGGGACTTTGCTTGGCGTGGAAGGCAAGCTTGGCGATACGATATGAAGATCTCCTCCCATTGTAACCGACTCTGTGTAACCCTAGCCCTCTCCGGTGTCTATATAAACCGGAGAGTTTTAGTCTGTAGGACGAACAACAATCATACCATAGGCTACCTTCTAGGGTTTAGCCACTCCGATCTCGTGGTAGATCTACTCTTGTACTACCCATATCATCAATATTAATCAAGCAGGAGTAGGGATTTACCTCCATCGAGAGGACCCAAACCTGGGCAAAAACATCGTGTCCCTTGTCTCCGGTTACCATCCGCCTAGACGCACAGTTCGGGACCATCTACCCGAGATCCGCCGGTTTTGACACCGACATTGGTGCTTTCATTGAGAGTTCCGCTGTGTCATCACCATCAGGAAGGATGTCGCATCCCATCTTTAAAGATGGCGTCGTTGCTAAAGGAGCTTTGGCTGTCGGCCAAACTCTCCGGCTAGGCAGGTTTTTGATGACCGCCTGTCCGGCCGTTGCGTCGACGATGACCTCTCGGGCCATCAAAAGCAATCTTCACATCAGCTTGGAGCTTGCCGAGCAGTTAGATCCGATGGAGCTCTTCTCCCTGAATGAGATCTTGGATTGCATCGCGGCCCTGGGAGTCGCTACTAATTACGACCAGATTGGGCTTAAACCCGATCAGAGAGAGATTGACTCTCCCCAGATTACCCACCATGTTGAAGTGGTGGAAGAACAATGCGGCGAGTCTCCGCCCGCCCTAAGGACCAGATGCGTCCGGATTCCCGATCCCTCCCAGCCGGATATCCGCAGAGGGGAGGATGTCACCCAAACCCTGAACCTAAAGTCAGGCAGCAAGCTTGATTCATTGAATAATATCCGAGAAAGCAAGCTTCCGAATTCGGAAACCGCTCGGCCCCTGAATCTTACATCGGGTAGGGTTCCGGATTTAATTCCACCCGCCCACCCAACTATACAGGATTTATCCCTAATACGGCAAGAGTCCGGAGAAACAGTACACCACTACTGGGCCAGATTCCTCCTGGTTATGAACAGGATAAAGGACTACCGTGAGAAAGAAGCAATTTCACTCTTCTTTCACAACTGCACGGACATCGAAATCCTCAACGCCATAAGTCGCCGCGAAATTACACGATTCGCCGACTTGACATCAATAGTACGAAAGTACTGTGCGACTGAAAGCGTTCGGAAAACTGAAGATAAATTCTGGGACAATCCGGCCCCGAATATAACACGAGTCCGAAACAAAAGGCACATTATTGCCAGGCATCTGAGCCAAACATCAAAAAACAAAAACCCTCTACAGGGTACGGGACCTTACTGGAAGGATGGCTCAATGGACCCTGTAAAATTCATAATTCAGGGAAGGCCACACCAACGCACAACCTCAGAGCATGTTGGATACTACGGCAAGTGGCCAGAAGTGGTGAGGAGCTTTTAAGTCCAGCACCCAAAGAATACCTCCCCAGTACGGTGTCGACAGTCTTCGAGACCTTTACATCAAACAATGCAAGGAAACGAACGCTCCGCAACCTTGCCGAAGTCTACCAAATAGAAACAATAAACCCATGGAGTGACACGGCTATCACCTTAATGCTAGTGACGAACCTAAATTCCGGACAGCCCGAGTACCAGCCAGATTGGTCCTCAGTCCGATAGTGGACGGCTTCCGACTTACAAAGGTACTCATGGATGGCGGCAGTGGACTCAACCTCATCTATGAGGAAACCCTGCGAAAAATGGAAATTGACTGGAGCCGCATTGAGCAAAGCAACACAACTTTTAGGGGAATAATCCCAAGCCGGGAAGCGTGCTGTTCAGGAAAAATCACACTGGATTTGGTGTTCGACACGCCGGATAATTACAGATCCGAGGAGGTCACATTTCAAGTGGCCCCGTTCAGCAACGGCTACCACGCTCTGCTAGGGCGAGAAGCATTTACAATTTTCCAAGCCATACCCCATTACGGGTACATGAAGCTCAAAATGCCCGGGCCCAACGGAATCATCACTCTCGTAAGTGATCCGGACATAGTGCTCCGCGCTGAAAACAAGACAGCCGCACTGGCCCTGGAGGCATTATCTGAGGCCCTAGCGGATGAGGAATTAACGGTGTTGCGCTCTATGGTGGACAGGGATGATATGATACTAGACAAGAGATCCAAGTCCACCACTTTTAAACCAGCGGACGAAATAGTCAAACTCCAAGTCCATCCAACGGACCCTACAAAAACGGCCTCCATCGGGGCACAATTAAAACCCGATGTAGACGCCGCACTCAGAGACTTCCTGCGAGAAAATTGGGACATTTTCGCCTGGCACCCCTCGGATATGCCAGGAATCCCATGCAGGCTGCCCGAGCACAGCCTGAACATCATAAAAGGGATTAAACCCATCAAGCAGACCCTACGGTGTTTTTCCGAACCCAAGAGACAAGCCATGGGAGAGGAGCTAGCAAAACTGCTGGAAGCCGGATTTATCAGAGACATAAAACATCCGGACTGGCTAGCAAACCTGGTGATGGTACCAAAGAAGGACAAATCTTGGCGCCTATGTGTTGATTTCAAAGACCTAAACAAGGCCTGTCCAAAGGACCCTTTCCCACTCCCCCGAATTGATCAAATCATCGACGCCACCACAGGACACGACTCGTTGTGTTTCCTCGATGCATACTCTGGCTACCATCAAATCAAGATGGCAGAGTCAGACCAAGCCGCAACGGCATTCATCACCCCATACGGCCCATTCTGCTTCAACACGATGCCCTTCGGGCTCAAAAATGCCGGCGCAACATATCAGCGCATGATCCAGACATGTCTAGCCAACCAGATCGGCAAAACAGTCAAAGAATACGTAGATGATGTGGTCGTCAGAACAAAACATGTCGATACTCTAGTAGACGACTTGAGGCTCACGTTCGACAATCTCCGAACATATGACATTAAGCTCAACCCGGAAAAATGCGTTTTCGGCGTACCAGCCGGAAAGCTCTTGGGCTTCATCGTATCCGGTAGAGGAATTGAAGCAAACCCAGCCAAGATCCGAGCTCTGTCACAATTAGATACCCCAAAGGACCTCAAACAAATACAAAAACTGACAGGATGCGTGGCGGCTCTAAGCCGCTTTATCTCCCGCTTAGAAGAAAAGGCATTACCCCTTTATCGCCTCCTGTGGTGCACCGACCACTTCGAGTGGACCGATGCCGCCACGGTCGGACTCGAAGAAATAAAAGCCATACTGGCAACAAATCCGGTCCTGGCCGCGCCCAACATGGGCGAACCAGTGCTATTATATATCGCGGCAACCCATCAAGTTGTAAGTGTGGTGCTCGTCGTCGAACGAGAAGCGGACGGACACAAGTTCCCCCTCCAAAAACCAGTGTACTACGTGTCCACTGTGCTAACTCCATGCAAGTCAGGGTACCCGCATTATCAAAAGATAGCATACGCGGTGTTCATGGCATCCCGGAAGCTGCGACACTACTTTCAAGAGTGCTCCATAACAGTGGCATCCGAAGTACCCCTTAATGATATTATAAACAACCGCGACGCAACGGGCCGGATTGCCAAATGGGCCATCGAGCTCCTCCCGTTCGACATAACCTACAAGCCAAGGCGAGCTATTAAGTCGCAGGTTTTGGCCGACTTCCTCGCCAAATGGACTAAAGCCGAACTCCCTAAAGAATACGACGCGTACTCCAACTGGATCATGCACTTCGAAGGCTCCAAAATGTTGGCTGGCCTGGGGGCTGGCGTTGTTCTGACGTCCCCAACCGGGGACATAGTCCAATACGTACTTCAGATAATGTACACGGATTCCAACAATGCAGTCGAATATGAGGCCCTTTTACATGGCCTCCGAATGGCAGTCTCCATGGGCATTCAGCGCCTAGAGGTCCGCGGGGATTCAAATGTCGCAATATCCTAAATAAATGGAGACTTCGACGCCAAGGACCTGAAAATGGCAGCTTACCGCAACGCCATCCTAAAGATGTAAGCTCGGTCTGAGGGGCTCGAATTTCATCACATAGCCCGGGAAAATAAGCAAGCAGCAGACGTGCTGGCACGCATCGGCGCCAAGCGCGAGGCCGTCCCTCCCATAATCTTCCTAGAAAGGTCGTTCAAGCCATCTGTATCATGGGAAGGAGAATCCGGAAACACTAGCCCGGACACAACTACTGTCGGGGGTTGGGTACGACATATGCCAAAGGATGGCTTATCATGGTGGGAGCGAGTAGAACGTCGCCGGTGCCCGGAAGCGGGATGAGGCGAAGACATGCACGCCGGCGGAAACTTACCCAACTTCAGGGCTCTCCGAGGAGATAACATCCCTACTGGTGCTCTGCGGGGTCTCCGCATGGTCACTATGGCAAAGTGGTTACAATGGTGCTCCTGGAGCTGTTTCTGGAGGTAGGAGAGGGCAAGGCTAGCTCTCTCCTTCCTATGATCTAAGGTCTATCTCTATCTGGGTCCGAACCCTTTGCATGGGCTTCCCGGGGGGTTTATATAGGCCTACCCCCAAGGGGTACAATGGTAATCTGGCTAGGCGCGGGCCTAGCCGTCTGTCTCTCAGGTCGTCGTCCTCTTTGCCGACTACTGGGGCCCGCCGACTGGCGGGCCCCGCGGACAGGCCTGATACTGTAGCGGTACTGCTGATGACGCTGGCTCGATCATATGGACATGGCAACAGCGCCGCCGTCCGGCAGGGGTTCACTGTCGCCATTCCCTATCTTGTCTGATTAATGGCGCGCAGGGCCCGTGGGAGGGGGCGGCCGACTCTAGGGGGCCGACTCCCACGGGTCCGTCTTCAGGGCGCTCGCGCCGCCTTCTGTCTACCCACTGACAGGTGGCCCTGTCGTCCTTCAGTCGTACAGGCAGGCGCAGTGGGCATAGTGCGCTGCCCACTGTGGCTGAGGTTAGGGCAGGCATGGCAATAGTGACGCGCCTCGCCGGAGATCTTCAGCGATACGGCTTACTGTAGCCACGCTGGCCCCTTGTAAGCAGGGGGGACAGCCATGTCGTGGTCGTACCCCACCTCGCCCTTCAAGACGAGGGTGGAGTCACGGGCTGACTCTCCATAGCCGGCCTCTCCGGAAGTCGCCGGCCATGAGTCGGCTTATCTTGGAGTCGCTGTCTGAGACTTGGCTCATCTTGGAGTCGCCGTATGAGACTCGGCTCATCTTGGAGTCATCCCTGGGACTCGGCATAACTTGGAGTCGTCCCTGGGACTCGGCATAACTTGGAGTCATCCCTAGGACTCGGCATAACTTGGACTCGTCCCTGGGACTGGGCATAAGCGGTGCTACTAATCCCAATGTCTTGAAAGGTTCTAGGACTCGGGTTAGCCTACCCGTGGCCCGTTACTCCGACAACTACACTGCCCCTCACCGAACATTCTGACACAGTTGGGGGCTCCGCCAACGAAACAACACCGTCAGCCCACGCAATAATGGCAGTCATTACCCCTTGGACAGAACCATTCCTAGCCTACCTAACTAGGCAGGAACTTCCCGAGGACCAAAACGAGGCCCACTGCATAGTGCGGCGATCTAAAGCCTACAAAGTCCATGAGGGAGAGCTTTACAAGAAAAGCACAACCAGTGTCCTTCAAAGGTGTATCTCCGAAGAGGAAGGGCGAGACCTTTTGGCTGAATTCATGCCGGACTCGGCGGGCACCACGCCGCAGCCCAGGCCCTTGTAAGCAAGGCCTTCCGTACCCGATTTTATTGGCCAACGGCCCGGGAAGACGCTCAACGATGTGTTGGTTGCCAGTTATTCGCCAACCAAAGCCACATGCCGCCTACCGCCCTACAAACAATACCCATAACCTGGCCTTTCGCGGTCTGGGGGCTTGACATGGTCGGACCCCTTAAAGGAGGAACCCACAAGCAAAAATATCTACTGGTCATGGTGGACAAATTCACCAAATGGATAGAAGCCAAGCCTGTAAAGACGGCCGAATCCGGACCAGTGATAGACTTCATATCCGGGGTCGTACACCGTTACAGCGTCCCCCACAGCATCATAACCGACAATGGCACAAACTTCACGGCCGATGAAGTCAAACTTTGGTGCAAAAACATGGGCATCAAGCTCGACTATGCTTCAGTCTATCACCCTCAAACTAACGGTCAAGTTGAATGGGCCAATGGTCTCATTATGAGCGGCATCAAACCCAGACTAGTGCAATCCCTCAAGGAATCTAACACGCACTGGGTAGAGGAGCTTGACTCCGTACTCTGGGGGCTGCGGACCACGCTGAATCGCACTACCGGATTCACACCATTTTTTATGGTATACGGCACAGAGGCAGTACTGCCATGCGACATAATCCATGACTCACCACCAGTGCGCATGTACGAAGAAAGAGAAGCCGAGCTCGATCGGCAGGACAGCTTGGACGCATTGGAAGAGGAGCGCGGCGTGGCAAAGGCTTGTTCCGCATTCTATCAACAGCAGGCTTGAAGATACCAAAGCAGAGAAGTACGGGCCAAAACCTATAACGTTGGCGAACTAGTTCTACGCCTGCCGGACAAAAAAAACGATAAATTAAAGCCCAAATGGGAGGGCCCCTTCATCATCGACCAAGTACTGACCGGCAGAGCGTACCGTCTGCGAAGCGCATCAGATAACCGACTCGAGCCGAACCCATGGAACGCAGCACGCCTATGAAGGTTCTACGCCTAGCGCCGGATTTCGTGTTCGTTTCCTTCCCTAGTCCCTTTGTTTTATTTTTTTATTTTTACTTTTTGGCAGTCTAGGATTTTGTTCCTTCTCCCTACCCTTTTTTCTCACAAGCCCTTAGGGGCTTGCATGTGCAATATTCGCACATACCCGACGCGTTACCTGCGCTCATAATACCTGGGGGCTTCTCTACCAAGAAGTTTATATAAAACGGGCCTCATGCCCAAAACATGTGTGATGCTTCCGGATGAACCTTTTATACACCATTATATGCATCGATATGACTTAAGTTTTGGCCAAGCTGGGTTGCCTGGCTCCTGTGCTTACCCCTACGTTCCCGTTCGTTTGGCTAGGTGGTAAAGGGAGCACCTCTGCGATTGTTACTGCCGGGTCAGCCGGATGTGTACCTCAGACTGGGTGAAGCCGAAAGCTAGCGTTCTTAAGGGAATATTCTGTCAGTGAACTAAAAGATGATCTTTAGTATTCATTCATTTGCCCCAGATGCTTTTCTGCTCTTGCCGGCACTTCGGACATGCACTTTAGGGCATGCCTCCCAGGGAAAGGAACCCCTAACGGAACTATTCTCTCTGGAAGATGTTTCTTACTAACCATGTAATATAACATAACTAGTTGGGCACTTGTCTGCTAAAGCACTTATGACCCCTACGCCTTGTCTCCATGCATGCCCCGGTTCTTACATAACCGAGAGGGTATTCGGACACACTCCGGACTATAGGGTCCAGAGGTCGAAGCGAAAAGGTCCGCAATGACAAACGATCTACAATCTGGCTAGAAGACAATTTTATGTCATTTTTACACAGTCAATTCGACTCGGCATATTCTTCTTCAATGCCATCCAACAGGCAGTCTAATTTACAGTCCTGTTGGGAATACTTTGCAGCCAGCTCCACCTGGCCATATGCTAAGCTGACCGGGATCTCCTTTCCGTCCGGACCTATAGGGCCGACCTCGGACATGTGGTTTGGGTCAACCTTCGTGTACCGAGTCTTCACCATGGCCCAGGCCTCCCTAGCACCTTGACGGAGGGCCGATATCTTCCACAACCGGAAACGCTGCCGCACTCCCTCCAGCTTCTTGGCAAGCTCCTCAAGGCCTTCGGGCACGGAGAGGGATGGACACATAGCCTGGATGACGCTTTGCATTGCCTGCCGAACTCGCTCGTGTAGTTGCAACAGCTCGGGAAGAAGGTCTCCCGATGAACCAGGCATTTCCTCCGCCGGACGACCCATCAGCAGACCTACAGACATAGCTCTGTCAATCAACTTCCTCGCCAAATTCTTTTTTCGAACATTTGTTCAAGCACTTACTAAAAATGTCGCGTCGAAGTTGCCGATTCTCCTTCACGGCAGAAGACAGCTGAATACGAACATCTTTCAGTTCCTCGCCTAGCTGGGTATTGGCGTCTTGAAGCTTGTTCTTCTCTTGCCTCACCCTCGTCAGCACGCTCTCGCCAGCATTTAGTTGGCGTAGGAGTTGTTGCTGGTCCGGATTTACTCCGGCCTCATCTGCATTATTATCGTCAGGGTTGCACGCCTGCCGCATTTCAAAATGGAAGTACCTTTCGAAGCACATATTACCTGCGGGCGTCCCCTTGATATTCTCTGAAGTGGCCAATGCGGCCTCGAGCTGAGCCTTGCATTCTTCGAGCTCCTGGGACAATTGTGTGTTCTTCTTTGTAAGACACTTCATAGCACATGATCCTTCAAACAGTTATCTTCACTGTTTCAAGTCTCGGGGGCTACTGACATATATAACCTTCAATTTTACTCACCTGTATGTCTTTCACATACTGATCCATGGCTCTGGCTAGACCATTTTGAGCAGCACGGAGATACGCATCTCCTATATTAAAGGCGTCCAACGCCTCTGGGGGAAAACACGCGTCACGAAGAATAGTCCGGCGACGCCTGTGGTTCAAGGCACTCTCCACCTCTGAATTGGTGGCAGATAGCCCGTCGGCGCCCTCTGTTGGAGGAGCACCCGAGGCACGTCCCGTGTCCGCCTCCGCTTCTGGACCCGGCCTCGAGCCTTGGCCGGCGGACATAGTCCGGCGGGCTCTCTTCTTCCTAAGAAAATCATGAGCATTAGTAAGACTCAAGGGCATAAACCCTAGGCGTTAAATCCGCAAGCCATACCGTTGCGCCGGAATCTCGATCCGGTCCACAATTCTTTTTGGCCCGCCTGGCTTCAGCGGCCCTTGTTGGCTACCCACCGTGGGCTTGGCCTTCCGCCTCAAGGATTTACCCTGCGAAACGTTGTTAGTACACGGCATGCAAGATAAAACATGAGAATACTGGGACTTCGGTCTTAGTTACCTTGGAGGCTGGAAGTAGTCCGGGATAGTCGGCCGTGATGGCCACTAAGGAGTTATCCTTGCTCAATTGATGAAATACTCCATCAATCAATTCCACGCATAAGTCTGGATCTTCTTGGGAGTCCGGATCGAGGGGCCGTCCCGGGTCCTCGGGTTGTGGAGCAGGGCTGTTTATTTCCTTCACAGCCTGGCGCAGCTCCTGCGTTGGAACATCACTAGTCTAAGTACTCAACTACGGGAATTTCACAAACGGATAGGCAAGTGAAAGTGTCCGCTCACCCAACTAGGAGGATTGTACATAGAGAATCCGCCTTCCAGGTTGATGCGGAGGAATTCTTCCTCTTCCCCCTTGTACAAAGCGGATACGATTCTCGTTAAAGTGGCGGCTGAATCTGGCCCCTTGCGACCGCATCGGGTGGCGTCATCCTCCCCGTTGAAATCCCACATGGGGTGGCCTCTGTATTGAAGTGACTGCACCCCTCGCGTAATGCATACGGCCATGACCTTAATCATGGTCAGTCTGGAGTGAGCCAACAACCTTATCCGGCTCATCAGGTACAGGACGTCCCTGTCAGCTTCCCTCTTGAGGGTTCCGTGGGCGCCAACTCAGGCGCTTCTTCAATGGGGCATTATTGAACTCGGGGAGGCCGATCCGTACAGGGTCCACCAGGGGGACGTCATCTATATAAAACCACTCCGAGGGCCAGTCTTCGGACGCCCTCTTTGGGGTGCCGGATAGATATCCGGTCTCGGCGATGCGCCATAGTTCGGCTCCGCCCACCTGATAAATAGACCCCTCCTGAGAACGGGGCACAAGGCAAAACAACCTCTTCCACAGCGCGAAATGGGCCTCAACACCCAAGAACAGCTCGCAGAGGGCCACGAAGCCCGCGATGTGCAAAATGGAGGCGGGCGTGAGGTTATGTAGCTAGGGGCCGTAGAACTCTAGCAACCCTCGGAGAAACGGATGGATTGGAAAACCTAGTCCTCTCATCAAATAAGGGACTAGGCATACCCGCTCTCCTTGAGAGGGATTGGGAACACCCTTCGCCTGCTCTCCGCCGCTATAGGCAGCAATCTCGGCTCAAACAGGGACCATATATGCTGGGGGGAGAAGCCCCTTGGACTGAAGCACTACTAACTTGCTATGCGGGATGGAGCATCGCCCCCAATCTCCGGGCCGAGGGCTGGAGGAGCGAGAGGAGGAGCGACATCGACTGGCCATGTTGGAATGGATCTCTGTCAGAGGCGCTCTGATGAAGACTCGCGGAGGGAAGATGGTGCGAGTGGGATCTAAATCCCCGTCTCTTTTATGGGCGGCTCATTAACGCAACCGGGGGGGGGGTAAGTGAAAAGAAAACCCCCTGGCTTTTCGTGTTCATTTGACACGTGGAAGATGATCATTATGGGGCACAGAAGCCGAGGAGGACAGCACACACTAGAAGCTGGACACTATTCGACGGATACAAAGAATTTGCAGGAGAACCCGCCTTGCAATGCCGAAGACAACTTGCGCCCCGGACTCGTCGTCATTGAAGCCTGCTTCAGGGGCTACTGAGGGAGTCCTGGATTAGGGGGTGTCCGGATGGCCGGACTAAGACCTTTGGCCGGACTCTCGGACTATGAAGATACAAGATTGAAGACTCCGTCCCGTGTCCGGATGGGACTTTCCTTGGCGTGGAAGGCAAGCTTGGCGATACGATATGAAGATCTCCTCCCATTGTAACCGACTCTGTGTAACCCTAGCCCTCTCCGGTGTCTATATAAACCGGAGAGTTTTAGTCCGTAGGACGAACAACAATCATACCATAGGCTAGCTTCTAAGGTTTAGCCACTCCGATCTCGTGGTAGATCTAATCTTGTACTACCCATTTCATCAATATCAAGCAGGAGTAGGGTTTTACCTCCATCGAGAGGGCCCAAACCTGGGTAAAAACATCGTGTCCCTTGTCTCCAGTTACCATCCGCCTGGACGCATAGTTCGGGACCCCCTACCCGAGATCCGCCGGTTTTGACACCGACACCGTGCGTGAGGCCGCAAAGTGATATGATGTGTTACATGCTAGATCGGTGTGACTTAGGATCGGGGTCCTGACAGAGGCTGACTTTGGTAACCCGAACACGCCGCCTCGCCTGGACCAGTGTCAGGTGCAGGGTGTTGTCACTTCACCGTGAGGACCGGATGAATAGTATTTTGACCATCAAGTGTGCCAAAGTTGTACTAATACTACTACTACTAGTAGTAGTAGGAACATGAGTACTCCAGTATTGTATAGCGGAAATAGGTCTCCCGTGCTAGCATGCATATTCACTTCATCGTTCAGGTATCATCCATATTGCAAGCAGAACCAAATTCTCATGCATGCCCAATCAACGCCCTGCTGCGATGCATGCAGTGGTCGTTCTGGTGCATCAAGGACGGCATGCAGATCGTTCCACACTTGAGAAGAGGAAAAACGGAAAGGTAGAACGCGGTAGCAAAGGAAGAGAACGCTGGCTAACGAGGCTGGGAGGGGATCTAGCAGGAAGTTAACGCTCCACGCCTAAAGGTTTTGGGAAAACCTGATTTTCATTAGGTGACTTATACTCACCTAAACGGAGGGAGTATTCCTTAACCAGAGAATGTTGTGTCTCCCACTCACGCGCTCAAAAAAAAGCTACGACACATTTTTTATCTGTTTGCATGGGTCCCACCTATCAGGAAGGATGGGCACGTACACGAACCGGCACGACTCCTCAGTCTACCTGCATAGCCTTTTCGTTTAGTCTACCTAGCCGTCTAATCAACTGCCTGCACGCCACTTCTCCCATTTACTTCTCCATCGGGAACCGATTCGCCTCAGCTTCTTCACCTCCCCTTCGTCTTCATTTGCATCCAAACCCCACTGCGTTCACATTGTTTTAACCTCTTTAAATAATCATCTACTACTTCAGTTAGACTAGCCATCTAATCCTAATTCTCCAAACCATAGCCCTCCATTCCAGCGGTTCCAAATGGCGAAAGAGATCAAGATGAAGGTTTTTAGCGTCCAACATGTCCTCGTCGAAGGCACGATGCGCATAGTTGCCACTGTCATCGTCAACCCAAGGGTTGTTCGGTAGTGGATCAACAATGTATCCAACTCCCTCGAATAGGTAGAGACGAGTGTCATCGGTCTCGACGCAGAGTACACAGAACGTGCCCCTGGGAAGATCCAGCGCGCCGCCGTCCTTCATCTGTGCCTTGAAGATGATGTTTTGGTGTACCAAATCATACACTCGCCCTCCATACCTGGTGAGCTTCACGATTTCTTGTCTCGGGAGGACGTATATTTCTGTGGGGCAGCCATCGAAGGGGACAAACAGAAGCTGGAGCCGTACAACCTTGATTTGAAAAGCATCGCTGACCTACAAACCAGAATCAAAATTCTTGTAGAAGATTGTGCTAAACAGACACCATCCCTATTCGACGTAGCAAATTTTGTGCTCGGTACAAATCTTCAAAAGGGTGGCGAGACGGTGGCATTAAGGTCGTCTACATGGGAGAATTATCCCTTGATGTACGAGCGGATAAAATATGCTGCCCTCGATGCCCGCGTGAGTTTCGAGGTAGCTGCAAGGTCCAAAGAGCTTGTTGCGAAGCCGTCTCCCACAGAGAATGAGAAAAAGAAGAAGAAGAAGAATAAGAAGAAGAAGAAGAAGAAGAAGAAGAAGAAGAAGAAGAAGAAGAAGAAGAAGAAGAAGAAAACGCTGCACCAGCAGGAGGGCATTATGGATGGATGAACTATTTCCTCTCTTGTAAAAAAAATTATTCCCTCTCGGTGTATATTGATATACATGGACTATTTTGATGGTGTGCATGTCTTTGGAACAGAGTAGTAGCGTGGGTCCGCTTGACTATAAGGAACTATTTATCCGCATATATAACTTTGTCTGCTACTCCTTCCAGTGATCGGTATGCAATGCATGTGTCCGTAGACATGACAGCTTGTCCATGGAAGTTCAACTACGGCAACCATCACGTTTCATCTCGCGATTCCCATGACGTCTCTTCAACCCACGGCACCACGCCCCCTGGCGTGCGCCTCACCCCTCTCGGCCGCCCCGCCCCTCTGCCTTTGTGTACATGACATGTGGGCCACCTAAAATGCGGCAAGCATCAAGTTTCTACCACAGCCACCCGCGATTCCCACGACGCCGCTCGAACCCATGAAACCACACGTCCCCCGACCTGCGGCTCACCCCTCTTTGCCCCACTGCCCCTCTGCCTTCGGGAGCATTACATGTGGACCAGTCACCTATCGGGTCCACATGTTAATGACTCAAAGGTAGGTGTAGTAAGGCGCTGAAGCTCAGTCCCGACGGCCCTGAGAGGGAAATGTAACTCCTGTGCCAGGGCTTGTGGTGCTCCCGTAGCACGAACTCGTGCCAAACACGAGATTTTTTTCTTTACTATACATGCGCGCAATGATTTAATGGACATTGTAATCTCAACATGTGATGGGGAGCTCTAAACTTGAATTTGAAACTTATAAAATGAAAAGATTCAAAACAAATAAACTAGGAGAGAGGGAGTATATCGTAGGATGTGTCCCATACAAAATAAGTCCCCTGGTTTGCCACCGCGAAGATGCGGTTAGAAAGGAGCACAGCGTCTTCCTACTAGTACGACAACAAGTCGGCCGCAAACAGCATGGTCCGCCTTTGACCGCCATGTGCAAGGTTCGTTCTATCTTCTATTCAATGTCACTGTGGTTCCATGCGGTGGCCCATTGCATGGCTGATCCCAATGTTGGACAAAGGTTCTACGGGAACGGTGTCAACGTTGTAAATGTTGTGCAAATTGATGTTGGTACCTGAGGGAGCCCCAGATTAGGGGGTGTCCGGATAGCCGGACTACCATCATCGGCCGAACTATCATCGGCCGGACTATCATCATCGACCGGACTCCAAGACTATGAAGATACAAGATTGAAGACTTCGTCCCGTGTCCGGATGGGACTTTCCTTGGCGTGGAAGGCAAGCTTGGCGATACGGATACGTAGATCTCCTACCATTGTAACCGACTCTATGTAACCCTAGCCCTCTCCGGTGTCTATATAAACCGGATGGCTCTAGTCCGTAGGGCACAACAACAACCATTACAATCATACCATAGGCTAGCTTTTAGGGTTTAGCCTCCTTGATCTCGTGGTAGATCCACTCTTATAAACATCCACAATATCAATATCAATCAAGCAGGACGTAGGGTTTTACCTCCATCAAGAGGGCCGAACCTGGGTAAAACATCGTGTCCCTTGTCTCCTGTTACCATCCGCCTAGACGCACAGTTCGGGACCCCCTACCTGAGATCCGCCGGTTTTCACACCGACATTGGTGCTTTCATTGAGAGTTCCTCTGTGCCATCACCGATAGGAAGGATGCCTCTTCCCGTCTTCAAAGACGGCATCTTCGCCGATGGAGCCTTGGCCGCCGGCCAAACTATCCGGCTAGGAGGTTTTCTTATGACCGCCTGTCTGGCCACCGCTTCAACGATGACCACTCGTGTCATCGAGAGCAGTCTTCACGTCAACTCGGAATTCGCCGAGCAGTTAGATCCAGCAGAGCTCTCGTTAGTAAACGAACTCTTGGATCGGATCGGCGCCCTGGGAGTCGCTACAGACTACAATCGGATCGGGCTTAAAACCGATCTGAGAGAGACTAACTCTCCCCAGGTTACCCACCATGTCACGGTGGTGGAGGAACATCGCGACGATCCTTAGCCCATATTGAAAACTAGTCGTGTCCGGGCTACCGAACTCTCCATGCCGGATTCCTGTGGAGGAGCGGATTCCGATCAAGCACTGAACATAAAGTCAGGCATCGAACCGGACTCGTTGGACAATGTTCCACTTTCCAAGCTTCCAAATTCGGAAACTTCTCGGCCCTTGAGCCTCAAGATGGGCAGGGTCCCGGACTCAATTAGGCCCGCCCGTCCAGATATATGCGATCTATATCTAATCCGGCAAGAGCCAGCCAAAACAGTACATCATTACTGGGCCAGATTCCTCCTGGTCATGGACCAGATAAAGGACTGCCGAGAGGAAAACGCAATCTTAATCTTTTGCAACAATTGCACGGACAGGGGAATCTTGAACGCCGTCAGCCATCATGAAATCACACGTTTCGCCGACTTGGCATCCATACTGCGAAAGTACTGTGCCATAGAAAGTTTCCGGAAAACCGAAGATAGGTTTTGGGATAATCCGGCCCGGAACATAGCCCCAGTCCGCAACAAAAGGGTGCATTACACTAAGGCACCAAGTACCAGAACCAAAAAACAGAAGCCCCTTAAAGGGAACGGAACCGTACTGGAGGGATGGCTCGGCAAACCCTGTACAATTCACAGTACCAAGGGCGCCACCCCAACACATAGCCTTCGTGCATGTTGGATATTACGGTAGGTGGCCAAAAGTGGCGAGGAGCTTCTAGCCCCGCGAAACAACACCAACAATACCGGTACGGTATCAACAGTCTTCGAGACTTTCGCATCAAACAATATGCGGAAACGAACAATCCACAGCCTTGCCGAAGTCTACCAAGTAGCAACAACAAATCCTTGGAGTGACGCGGCCATCACCTTCAACGCCAGCGATGAACCTAAATTCCGAACAGCCCGAGCACCAGCTGCATTGGTCCTCAGTCCAATAGTGGACGGCTTTCGACTTACCAAGGTACTCATGGATGGCGGCAGCGGATTGAACCTCATTTACGAGGAAACTCTTCAAAAAATGGAAATAGACTGGAGCCGCATTGAGCGAAGCAGCACAACCTTCAGAGGAATAATCCCTAGCCGGGAAGCACGCTGCATCGGAAAAATCACACTCGATGTGGTGTTCGGCTCACCGGACAATTACAGGTCCGAAGAAATCACGTTCCAAGTGGCCCCGCTCAGCAGCGGATACCACGCTATATTAGGACGAGAGGCGTTCACAATTTTCCAAGCCGTACCCCATTACGGGTACATGAAGCTCAAAATGCCTGGGCCTGGCGGGATAATCACTCTCGTTAGTGATCCGGACATAGCACTCTGCGCCGAAAACAAAACAGCCGCATTAGCCCTGGAGGCACTATCCGAAGCCCTAGCGGCAGAGGAACTGACCGCGTTGTGCGCTACGGTGCACAGAGACGACGTGATACTCGATAAGAGATCCAAGTCCACCTCCTTTAAACCAGTGGACGAAATTATAAAATTCCAGGTCCACCCAACGGACCCGACAAAGACGGCCTCCATCGGGGCATAGTTGAACCCTGATGTAGACGCCGCGCTACGAGAATTCCTTCGGGAAAATTGGGACATTTTTGCCTGGCATCCTTTAGATATGCCAGGAATCCCTCGCAGGCTGGCAGAGCATAGCCTAAACATCCTAAAAGGGTTCAAGCCAGTCAGATAGGCTCTTCGACGATTTTCCGAACCCAAAAGACAGGCAATGGGAGAAGAACTAGCCAAACTATTGGAAGCCTGATTCATCAGAGACATCAAACATCCGGATTGGCTAGCAAACCTGGTAATGGTACCAAAGAAGGACAGATCCTGGCGCCTATGTGTCGATTTCAAAGACCTAAATAAAGCCTGCCCAAAGGATCCCTTCCCCTCCCCCGCATCGACCAAATCATCGATGCCACTGCAGGGCACGATTCATTGTGCTTCCTGGACGCATACTCCGGCTATCATCAAATCAAGATGGCAGAAGCGGATCAAGCCGCAACGGCGTTCATTACTCCATATGGACCATTCTACTTCAACACGATGCCCTTCGGACTTAAAAACGCCGGCGCAACATATCAGCGCATGATTCAGACATGTCTGGCCACCCAGATCGGCAAAACAGTAGAGGCATACGTAGACGACGTAGTCGTCAAAACCAAACACGTCGAAACTCTAGTAGACGACTTGAGGGTCACATTCGACAACCTCCGAGCATATGACATCAAGCTGAATCCGAAAAAATGCGTTTTCGGTGTACCAGCCGGAAAGCCCTTTGGCTTCATTGTATCCGGTAGAGGAATTGAAGCAAATCCGGCCAAAATCCGAGCCCTATCACAGTTGGATATTCCAAAAAACCTCAAACAGATCCAGAAATTGACTGGATGCATGGCGGCTCTCAGCCGCTTTATCTCTCGCCTAGGAGAAAAGGCATTGCCCCTCTATCGCCTCCTCAGGCACACCGAACACTTCGAGTGGACGGATGCTGCCACTGCCGGACTCGAAGAAATAAAGGCCATATTGGCAACGAACCCGGTCCTGGCTGCGCCCAACCTGGGCGAACCTATGTTGTTATACATCGCGGCAACACATCAAGTAGTAAGCGCGGTGCTCGTCGTAGAACGAGAGACAGAAGGGCATAAATTCCCTCTTCAAAAACCAGTGTATTACGTATCCACTGTTTTAACCCCCTGCAAGTCCCGTTACCCGCACTACCAAAAGATAGCGTATGCGGTGTTCATGGCATCCCGGAAGCTCCGGCACTACTTTCAAGAGTGTTCGATAACAGTGGCCTCCGAAGTACCCCTAAATGACATTATAAATAACCGCGACGCAACGGGCAGGATTGCAAAATGGGCCATTGAGCTCTTACCATTCGACATAACTTACAAACCCCGGCGAGCTATAAAGTCGCAAGTTTTGGCTGACTTTGTCGCTGAGTGGACTGTAGCCGAACTCCCTAAAGAGTACGGCGCATACTCCAATTGGATTATGCATTTCGATGGCTCCAAAATGTTGGCCGGATCAGGGGCTGGCATCGTACTAACGTCCCCAACCGGGGACAGAGTCCAATAAGTACTTCAAATAATGTACACGGACTCCAACAACGCAGCCGAATATGAGGCCCTCTTACATGGCCTCCGGATGGCAATCTCCATGGGCATCCAACGCCTAGAGGTGCGCGGGGACTCAAACCTCGCAATATCCCAAGTAAATGGAGACTTTAACGCCAAGGATCCAAAAATGGCAGCCTATCGCAATGCCGTCCTTAAAATGTCAGCTCGGTTCGAAGGACTTGAATTCCACCACGTAGCCAGAGATAATAACCAAGCGGTTTACGTATTGGCACGCATCGGCGCAAAATGTGACGCTGTCCCTCCAAATATCTTCCTGGAACGGCTGTTCAAGCCATCCGTACTATGGGAAGACGAGTCCGGAAATAACAAATCGGAGGCGGCCGCAGAGCAATCTGACATAACCGGCGATCCAGCATACGAAACAACACCCTCAGCTCATGACATAATGGCAGTAATCGCCCCATGGACAGAGCCGTTCCTAGCCTACTTGCTTAGGTAGGAACTCCCCGAAGACCATACTGAGTGTCAGGACCCCGACTCAATGCCACATCGATCTAGCATGTAACACCTCATATCACTTTGCGGCCTCACGCACGGTATTCCCACGGGTGTCGCCTTACCTTAGCCCGGGGCCGTTTGCGGCTTTTGGCACACGTATATGACGGTGTCGCTAGCATCCATATGATAAGGAGCCCGGGCTGACATGGCTAGTCGTAAACCCAAAGTGGCAGAGACTTACAGGGACAGGCATCCATGACCCAGCATCGAACGTGTCGGTCATCAACGAGTGAATCCAGGCTATAGCACTGGGCTAGCAGGACTCCGGTGAACCGGGCTGTAGCAGGCTAACAGGACTCCGGTATTCATCGCGTGACATTTCCCCGAAGGGACAGACACAGGAACGAAGAAGGACACATGCCGGCCAGCCTAAGTGTTCCGGAGCAGTAGCAAGCTACCATGGCTCGGTGGAAACACTAGGAGACATTTCCCGGTAAGAGAGGCTACTAAAGATAAACAACTAGATGGTCAGATCCCACACATACCAAGCATTTCAATAACATACACACAATATGCTCGATATGTGCAAATACAACATGGCATCACAACATGACTCTACGACTCAAGTATTTTACTCATTAAGCTCCGAGGAGCGAGATATTACAAACAGGGGTCTCATGACCCAACATTCAGAGCATACAAGTCAAAGCACAAACGGAAGCTATCATGTCTGAGTACAGACATCTAGAAATGAAAAAGGCTGAGAAGCCTGACTATCTACCAGATCCTGCCGAGGGCACAAGATCGTAGCTGAGGTACCAAGCTAAACGTCGAAGTCCACGCGGAACTACTAGCGAGACCGAAGTCTCTCTGCAGAACATAAAATAGGCAAATGTGAGTACAAATGTACCCAGCAAGACTTACATCAGAACTAACTACATATGCATCATTATCAACAAAAGGGGATGGTGGGTTTTAACTGCAGCAAGCCAGCTTTGACTCGGTGGCTATCCTGAACTACGACTGCAAGTAACTCTTTTGAGGTGGCGCACACGAGTCCACATATTCACCATATCAATACACCACTATGGATCCGCTCCCGTCTCCCTACGAGAACGCCATCCATAGCACTCACGCTTATCTTGCGTATTTTAGGGTATCCACTTTCACTTGTCTATGAACTGATATAAGCAACCCAGAAGTCCTTTACCGCGGACACGGCTATTCGAATAGATCATATTAACCCTGCAGGGGTGTACTTCTTCATACATGTTTCCACCACTTAGCGTCTGCACACGACATGTGCTCGGCAGACTTCAAGCGAAAACCGACGTGGGTGTAGACCACGACCTACCTAAACACTCAAGTCTCTAGTCCAGGTTTATCGCCTATTCGGGTTCCATCCATGAGGAGATCCGGCCGGAGTTTCGCTCACAGCCCCAAACGATGTGAACAGGGTTCCCGAGATACCAAACGGGCATCCGGTACACCGTGCCACGTACCTACCGCATCACAGCCCACCCCTACGGTCAGCGCTGTCCACGGCCTCCAGTAAGCTACAAACACCAGAAACTACTTGCAACTCCTGGACAGAGGACTAGGGTGAATAAGAAGTCGAGCGGGGTCATATTTCAGGGCCCAATGTATGGTAGTAGCTGAATCATGGATCACAAACACAGAACTCAGTTCCTGAGGACGGCTACAATGAGACAACCCACCATGTACTCCTACATGGCCTCTCACCGCTACCTTTACCAAATCATGTTCACACACTTAGCTCACACACGGTAGGACATGTTCACACGCCTCTGATTCATCCCCGATGAATCAGACCTGACTCAACTCTAAGCAGTAGCAGGCATGACGAACAAACATGAATGAGTAGGCACAACAGGGCTCAAACAACTCCTACTCATGCTAGTGGGTTTCATCTATTTACTGTGGAATGACAGGTCATGCAGAGGATAAAGGGGTTCAGCTACCGCAGCAAGTAACAAATATGTCGTTGTTGTCCTAATGCAGTAAAGGAGAGCAGGAGCGAGAGAGTGGGATTTTATCGGAATGAACAAGGGGGTTTGCTTTCCTGGCACTTCTGAAGATAACATTGAGTCTTCATCAGTGTCAACGATCACATCATCGGTATCACGTCTATCGAGAGGGGTCAAATACCGGCAAACAAAAAGAACACAATCAATGCAATGCACAATATGATGCATGCTATGACATGGCAAAATGAATGTGTTTTGGGCTAATGCAACTAGCAACAGATTAAATGAAGTTGGTTTGAATACAAGATTCAAATTCAAACTCCATATGTGATTATTTAAATGCCTTTTAATTGATTTGTGCTAAACAGTAGCTATAAGTTGTTCTAACATGCATGAAAATGGTACAGATGGATTCCTTGAATTTTTCTGATAATTTTTCATATATAATTTATTTAATTTGGAGTTACGGTTGAATTTCTATGAATTTTAGAAGTTTTAGGCATTTTCTGGAAATAATAAATCATTTTTGATTTATTTTAATTCCAGAAACAAATACTGCGTCAGCATGACGTATTAGTGACGTCAGCAAGTCAACGTGGCTGGTCCAGGTCAAACCTGACGTGTGGGGTCCACACGTCAGTGACACGGGTTAAACAGGGGGGTTTAGTTTAGTTTAATTAAAGATTAGGGCACTAGGGCCCACATGTCAGTGTCAGCAAGGGGTAGTTAGTTTAACTAATCCGATTAGTGCTAATCCTAATTTAGTTAGTGGCCAGAGGCCCACACGTCAGTGACACAGGGTCAAACTGGGCCCAGCAAGTCAACTATCAACGGGGTCAACCCCACCGGCGACTTGACGCCGGCGAGGCCAACCGCGGCGGCGAGCCTCGGGTTTGCATCTCCGGCGACCAAACGGCCGGCGGAGGGCATCTACGTGACGCTGGTGGACTCGCGCGTCGAGTGGTGCAGGCGTTGGGTGCGGGGGTGGCCGGAGTTGTCGCCGGCGTCGACCTTGGCGGTCGCCGGAGCTCGGGTGAGACACGGGCAACCACTAGGGGGCACGAGAGGGCGAGCTGCGGCAGGCAACGGGCGCGTGGAGACGTTCTGAGCACAATGGTGCACTCAGGTGGGAGCTCCAGTGGCTCTGGCCACGACGGCGACAAGGCACGGCGGCGGCGGGCTCCGGCCGTGGTGGAAGAAGGAGCTAGGGGACGAAATCAGGTGCGGGGAGTGAGGGGAAGAGAAGAGGAGCTCACGGGGAGTCGGACGAGACGCTAAGTGGGCTCGGGGACGTCCTATCGGCGGCGAATCGAACGGCGGCGATTGCCGGCCGTGGCGATGAAGATGGCGGTGATGGCGTGGCTACAGGGCACCCGGCGTCGCATGCGTCGTGGTGGAGCTTCATGGGGTCGGGACGGAGCTCAGGGGTGTGGAGAGGGAGCGAGGGGGTGGCTGTGGCGGCGGCTCCGTTCGGTCACGGGAGGGGAAACAGAGGAGCGAGGGGGAGGGAGGTCCAGAGAGCGAGGGAGAAGTGAGAGGGGGTCGGGGGCTGCGTGGCGTCGCGGGAGGGACCAGGGAAGGAGGAGGCAGCCAGGCAGGGAGGAGGTGGCCTCCTCGGCCGCGCGCGTGCGAGCACGCAGCTGCTCCCACTGGCAAGAGGAAGACGACAGGGGGGGGGGGGAGTAGCGGTGGCAGGCTGGGCCGGCTGGGCCGGTTGGTGGCGCCAGGTAGGCTGTGGTAAGTGGCCCAGGTAGGTTTTCTGCTCTGTTTTATTTTTTCCTTCTTCTGTTTTGTTTTATTTAATTTATTTTGCCACTGTTTTGAATTTAAAATAATTCAAACAATGCCAAAAACTCCTCTGAATATTTTATATTGCTAGATGGACCTTTCCAAAACCTTATAAAATATTTCAGGGGTATTTGAAATTATATTCTAATTATATGAATATAACTCAAATTCAAATAGCTAATGAATTAAATCCAAAGTCCCAAAAATAAATCCTTAAAAATGTTCAATATTTTGGTTGGGACCAGAACCCTTGCCAAAAATTATCAAACATTTAAGAAGAGCATTTTGGAACAATGAATGAGATTTCTAGGGTTTTTGCCCCTCTTTTATTTAAGTTTTTGAGGCTTCCAAAATTCCCTCAGTTCAAGTTTCAGAAATTTAAATATGATGCCTGGATGAAGATGCAACTATTTACAAACAATATCCTAGGGCTGTGACAACTCACCCCCACTAAACAAAAATCTCGTCCCGAGATTCAAGCGTAGGGTAAGGTGAAGGGGAAACGCAACTAGTATAATCTTCACGATCTAGGGTGCACTTCATAAGAGCGTTGATTCGATCACCATCATTGTCTCGAAGCCTCGCTCTGAGAAATCCTGTCAACATGACATGGAGGGAAAAAAGGAGACTCTAGAAGGGTCGATCTTCTTGAAGATCGAGCAACTCAGGATTAACTCACGGAATGAGACATAGAACCATCTCTCGGGTTGAGACACGAAGCACACCTCTAGAGAGATGGAGTGGAACAGATGACGAGGGTTCACTAGGTAGACAACAATTCCACACCTAAGAAGGTGGTAAACGATTGCCAACGTAGCGAGGAGTTGAGTTGCCATGATACCATAACGATGCACCTTAGGGAAGGTGACTCATAGAAATATCCCCTTAAGTGGCAAAAAGAATTACCTTTGATTCAAAGATCAATGAAACTCTTTAAGCCAGCCTAAGGCAATTCTCGAGTGATCGTTTGGAGGGGGTCGGTAGAATGGCATACTCGGACTTGGATGATGTGGATTACCTTGTTGAAGACAACGTAATGGATGAATTTTGCTTATCACCGGAAATGGAAGAGACCCATGGTAGAATGGCACATTGGCGGTGCAAACTGGGAACAAAATGCAAATGCTGGGAATGATTCTGGTAACTGGGGAAGAGGCCCAACAATAGAGAGTTAATTCCACTGTTTGAAAGGTCATAGCATTGCCGAGGGAACTGAGAGCAAACCCAGTTAGTGCCGATGATAACACCTAGCGCTTGTGCGTGCTCTCAAGAACTTGAGCATTTCCATATTCATCAAGGTTTTATCAACATCCGTGTCAAGGGTCCGGTAACACAACTTACTACCATGATGAATGGTGATGGAGGATGCAGATGCAAAGGAAGATAACACCTTCTCAGATTTCACCCTTGGCGGGGCCAAGGAAATAAAATCTGGATGATCGACCGAGAGACATTTAGCACTCCGCTTCTAATGTTCTCCTTGATGTGCTAGTGTATCCCATTCATAGATACGGTTTGATAACTAGAACATCAAGTAAAAGGTCGGACTTCGGAACACAGAAATCCATAGGGGTAACTAGGGAGTAAATCCTACGAAATCCCTATGGGGAGGTGGCCAACTCCCTCAATCATGATGTTATAATAACAGGTCTTCCGGCTGGGTGTGTTGGCCACGACATCCACCTTACCGGTTATCGAGGGACCAATATTATAGTTCTTGGGAAATGTTCCAACCATCATATCTGCCTGAGATTCAGATCTGGTTGGTGTCAGGATATTCCAGACTCATCGAGTCTAGGAAGAAAAATGAAAGTTTGCAACACAAATCGACGAGATGACGTCGCGAGATTCTCGGGGAGCGAACTGCGATAGCAAGCTCCAAAACATGAGCTGGTTCTGCTAAAAACATGTGAACACGCTGTCCTAGACAAACATTATCACATGGTAGTCTTACAATAAAACACTACCGAGTTCAGGTGGGGAATCATAATCGAGGATATTGAAGTCTTGTGCATGACCTAGGATTAGCACATCAACTCCTTTTCCGTGAACAAATCAATCAGTGGCTTGGTGTGCTAGGATATACATATGGAATGGAGGTTGCAAGTCTCCGAACCACAGAATACTTCGCACGTATGCATGACTGATTTGGGATGATTCCAAAGGAAGCAACATTGACTTTCTCGAGTCCACGGCGGCAACTTGCATCCAATGCACATGGACTAGAGGAAGTCTCTCCTTACATCCGAACATATGCTTCATGAGCTAGCATGAACAAATGCTTTCAAAAGTTTTCCAACACTAGCTTAATGCTCAGCAAAATTATGGAGAAGGCAAGGATGTTGTCAATGGGCTCAACAACAATTCATCTGGGTTTCCTTTCAAAAGGAATTCCATAGTTAAGTGAACAAGTGATAGCATTGGTCAGACCCAAAAGATATAATGGTGTATGCTCGAAGGATCAACCACGAGTAAGACAACATTACGAATATCGTTGGTTCTGGTCTGATTGGATGATAGCCCATACTCAAATCAAAGATGGGGTAAGACAATAGGCCCAACAACTGATCACAGGGACCAATCGATGAAGATATCATCTTTCTTCAACACACACTACACAAGGATATCCCTTTGGAACGAACTAAGTCAGGCAAGCTTTTATCTTCCAACTCTCCAAGTTGTTGTCTAGCTTAACCCACTAGCTCCGAGATATCCATCACAGATTCTTAGAGAATGGGTGGTTCACAAGAACCCGACTTGGTCACGAGCTCAACACAGCGGTCAGGTGACAACCTGGTGATACTTCCGAGAAGATATTCGGAAAATCACAAACCACCGGTATGTTACTAAGCTCGAGAACAATCTCGCTTTTGAGGGCAAGACGATATGATCAAATGAGTGAGGACTTGACAAGATCCTAACTTATCAATCGAAGGGTGCACCGAAATAGGGACTAGGTAGCACAATCAGTCTTAGGGTGACGATTCAACAATCAACACGCTAAGAACGAGGTTATCGTCCATTTAACTACCAAACATTAGAGTTGCTAGCAGTATTGACTTTATACACCATAATTCATTTGTCGGCATTCCGGTTACAATAACACAGGATCCGAGGAATGAACAATGATGGCAAGAAGTATCACTGTACCAAGAGTTCATAGGATGGCGTGCAATTCCTATAACAATCTCGATATAAAATAAGGTAATACTCCAAGGTAGAACAGAACAAAAGCTGGATTAGCAATTTGATCTGCGAAGCACAGCTTCTTTGACCCAATCCTGGATATGGAAGAGGTACTGGAGTTTGTTTCTCCTAGTCATTCTGCGATAGAATGGCTTGACGGACCACAAGGGTAATAGGCATCGATAAACGAATGCATGCATACTCTTGACTATCAATTGATAGACGAGGGTCAGAATGCAACTAAAGAGAACAACTCAAAGGAACATACGATTTTCTGAGTTGTGGATGCATGGTTTGGCATGTCGAACGAATTCAACATATTTCTTCCGGGCAATCCATGCGGAAAGGTAGAACTGGCAGAGCCACAATATATAATGGAGAACTCATTAAAAATAATCCTGCTGTGATATTTCAGTTCAACGAGGAACTTCTGCCATAAGTAGTTCATGGTATTTGGAAGAAGAAGATACCACGGACTTCAAGGACTATCGCAAAGGTTACTAATATCCTAAAGGCACTAGCAAATACTATCAACATGAAGTAGGTAGAGTGAATCTCGGGTTCAGAACCCAGGAGTAGAATACCTACTACTAAGTAGCATCACGGAATGCTTTCGAGGATAAAGGCCAGAATCATCACACTGGGACACCAATCATGGCTAAATTACTAGGTGATCACCTAAGACACCTAGGGTCATAATACCAGCTCCAACATATATGTCAAGGTAACGGAGTACCTCAACTCACTGATTAGTGTGGTTAATCTGGCCCATGGGAACATTGAAACGGAAGAAAGGATTTGCAAATGCATCAGACTACTTAGAAACCTGGGATGACTCGGACAGCATAACGGCTGTAAATGCTCAGAAAAGATTTGAGACATTCACAAAAATGGTGGCATAACCACTCAGAAGCACAATATCATGGTTTCGAGATCAACAATTAACATACGGAAGATAGTAGGAACTGAACTGAGACTTAAATCCAACAATCTTATAAGTCTACTGATTAGTAACACGTGATCCTGATAGAAAGAAGAGATAGCCTAGTTCTTAATCCCCGTAGAAGAGAAGATGATGACTCAGATCAGAAGGCATAAGGTATAAGGAGTAAAAAAAAGAGCCTTACGTTCCATCCCACAATCAATTCCCTTATATAACTAAAGAATTTCTAGACTCAACTTCGACCAGTTTGGCTTGATAATCCTACAGGCAGTCAAGCTCTGATACCAACGCTGTCAGGACCCCGACTCAATGCCACATCGATCTAGCATGTAACACCTCATATCACTTTGCGGCCTCACGCACGGTATTCCCACGGGTGTCGCCTTACCTTAGCCCGGGGCCGTTTGCGCCTTTTGGCACACGTATATGACGGTGTCGCTAGCATCCATATGATAAGGAGCCCGGGCTGACATGGCTAGTCGTAAACCCAAAGTGGCACAGACTTACAGGGACAGGCATCCATGACCCAGCATCGAACGTGTCGGTCATCAGCGAGTGAATCCAGGCTGTAGCACTGGGCTAGCAGGACTCCGGTGAACCGGGCTGTAGCGGGCTAACAGGACTCCGGTATTCATCGCGTGACATTTCCCCGAAGGGACAGACACAGGAACGAAGAAGGACACATGCCGGCCAGCCTAAGTGTTCCGGAGCAGTAGCAAGCTACCATGGCTCGGTGGAAACACTAGGAGACATTTCCCGGTAAGAGAGGCTACTAAAGATAAACAACTAGATGGTCAGATCCCACACATACCAAGCATTTCAATAACATACACACAATATGCTCGATATGTGCAAATACAACATGGCATCACAACATGACTCTACGACTCAAGTATTTATTCAATAGGCTCCGAGGAGCGAGATATTACAAACAGGGGTCTCACGACCCAACATTCAGAGCATACAAGTCAAAGCACATGCGGAAGCTATCATGTCTGAGTACAGACATCTATAAATGAAAAAGGCTGAGAAGCCTGACTATCTACCAGATCCTGCCGAGGGCACAAGATCGTAGCTGAGGTACAAGCTAAACGTCGAAGTCCACGCGGAACTACTAGTGAGACTGAAGTCTCTCTGCAAAACATAAAATAGGCAAACGTGAGTACAAATGTACCCAGCAAGACTTACATCAGAACTAACTACATATGCATCATTATCAACAAAGGGGATGGTGGGGTTTAACTGCAGCAAGCCAGCTTTGACTCGGTGGCTATCCTGAACTACGACTGCAAGTAACTCTTTTGAGGTGGCGCACACGAGTCCACATATTCACCATATCAATACACCACTATGGATCCGCTCCCGTCTCCCTACGAGAACGCCATCCATAGCACTCACGCTTATCTTGCGTATTTTAGGGTATCCACTTTCACTTGTCTATGAACTGATATAAGCAACCCAGAAGTCCTTTACCGCGGACACGGCTATTCGAATAGATCATATTAACCCTGCAGGGGTGTACTTCTTCATACATGTTTCCACCACTTAGCGTCTGCACACGACATGTGCTCGGCAGACTTCAAGCGAAAGCCGACGTGGGTGTAGACCACGACCTACCTAAACACTCAAGTCTCTAGTCCAGGTTTATCGCCTATTCAGGTTCCATCCATGAGGAGATCCGGCCGGAGTTTCGCTCACAGCCCCAAACGATGTGAACAGGGTTCCCGAGATACCAAACGGGCATCCGGTACACCGTGCCACGTACCTACCGCATCACAGCCCACCCCTACGGTCAGCGCTGTCCACGGCCTCCAGTAAGCTACAAACACCAGAAACTACTTGCAACTCCTGGACAGAGGACTAGGGTGAATAAGAAGTCGAGCGGGGTCATATTTCAGGGCCCAATGTATGGTAGTAGCTGAATCATGGATCACAAACACAGAACTCAGTTCCTGAGGACGGCTGCAATGAGACAACCCACCATGTACTCCTACATGGCCTCTCACCGCTACCTTTACCAAATCGTGTTCACACACTTAGCTCACACACAGTAGGACATGTTCACACGCCTCTGATTCATCCCCGATGAATCAGACCTGACTCAACTCTAAGCAGTAGCAGGCATGACAACAAACATGAATGAGTAGGCACAACAGGGCTCAAACAACTCCTACTCATGCTAGTGGGTTTCATCTATTTACTGTGGAATGACAGGTCATGCAAAGGATAAAGGGGTTCAGCTACCGCAGCAAGTAACAATATGATCGTTGTTGTCCTAATGCAGTAAAGGAGAGCAGGAGCGAGAGAGTGGGATTGTATCGGAATGAACAAGGGGGTTTGCTTGCCTGGCACTTCTGAAGATAACATTGAGTCTTCATCAGTGTCAACGATCACATCATCGGTATCACGTCTATCGAGAGGGGACAAATACCGGCAAACAAAAGGAACACAATCAATGCAATGCACAATATGATGCATGCTATGACATGGCAAAATGAATGTGTTTTGGGCTAATGCAACTAGCAACAGATTAAATGAAGTTGGTTTGAATACAAGATTCAAATTCAAACTCCATATGTGATTATTTAAATGCCTTTAAATTGATTTGTGCTAAACAGCAGCTATAAGTTGTTCTAACATGCATGAAAATGGTACAGATGGATTCCTTGAATTTTTCTGATAATTTTTCATATATAATTTATTTAATTTGGAGTTACGGTTGAATTTCTATGAATTTTAGAAGTTTTAGGCATTTTCTGGAAATAATAAATCATTTTTGATTTATTTTAATTCCAGAAACAAATACTGCGTCAGCATGACGTATTAGTGACGTCAGCAGGTCAACGTGGCTGGTCCAGGTCAAACCTGACGTGTGGGGTCCACACGTCAGTGACACGGGTTAAACAGGGGGGTTTAGTTTAGTTTAATTGAAGATTAGGGCACTAGGGCCCACATGTCAGTGTCAGCAAGGGGTAGTTAGTTTAACTAATCCGATTAGTGCTAATCCTAATTTAGTTAGTGGCCAGAGGCCCACACGTCAGTGACACAGGGTCAAACTGGGCCCAGCAAGTCAACTGTCAACGGGGTCAACCCCACCGGCGACTTGACGCCGGCGAGGCCAACCGCGGCGGCGGGCCTCGGGTTTGCATCTCCGGCGACCAAACGGCCGGCGGAGGGCATCTACGTGACGCTGGTGGACTCGCGCGTCGAGTGGTGCAGGCGTTGGGTGCGGGGGTGGCCGGAGTTGTCGCCGGCGTCGACCTTGGCGGTCGCCGGAGCTCGGGTGAGACACGGGTGACCACTAGGGGGCACGAGAGGGCGAGCTGCGGCAGGCAACGGGCGCGTGGAGACGTTCTGAGCACAATGGTGCACTCAGGTGGGAGCTCCAGTGGCTCTAGCCACGACGGCAACGAGGCACGGCGGCGGCAGGCTCCGGCCGTGGTGGAAGAAGGAGCTAGGGGACGAAATCAGGTGCGGGGAGTGAGGGGAAGAGAAGAGGAGCTCACGGGGAGTCGGACGAGACGCTAAGTGGGCTCGGGGACGTCCTGTCGGCGGCGAATCGAACGGCGGCGATTGCCGGCCGTGGCGATGAAGATGGCGGTGATGGCGTGGCTACAGGGCACCCGGCGTTGCATGCGTCGTGGTGGAGCTTCATGGGGTCGGGACGGAGCTCAGGGGTGTGGAGAGGGAGCGAGGGGGTGGCTGTGGCCGCGAGGGAGCTCGTCGGTGACGGCGGCTCCGTTCGGTCGCGGGAGGGGAAACAGAGGAGCGAGGGGGAGGGAGGTCCAGAGAGCGAGGGAGAAGTGAGAGGGGGTCGGGGGCTGCGTGGCGTCGCGGGAGGGACCAGGGAAGGAGGAGGCAGCCAGGCAGGGAGGAGGTGGCCTCCTCGGCCGCGCGCGTGCGAGCACGCAGCTGCTCCCACTGGCAAGAGGAAGACGACAGGGGGGGGGGGGGGGGAGTAGCGGTGGCGGGCTGGGCCGGCTGGGCCGGTTGGTGGCGCCAGGTAGGCTGCGGTAAGTGGCCCAGGTAGGTTTTCTGCTCTGTTTTATTTTTTCCTTCTTCTGTTTTGTTTTATTTAATTTATTTTGCCACTGTTTTGAATTTAAAATAATTCAAACAATGCCAAAAACTCCTCTGAATATTTTATATTGCTAGATGGACTTTTCCAAAAGCTTATAAAATATTTCAGGGGTATTTGAAATTATATTCTAATTATATGAATATAACTCAAATTCAAATAGCTAATGAATTAAATCCAAAGTCCCAAAAATAAATCCTTAAAAATGTTCAATATTTTGGTTGGGACCAGAACCCTTGCCAAAAATTATCAAACATTTAAGAAGAGCATTTTGGAACAATGAATGAGATTTCTAGGGTTTTTGCCCCTCTTTTATTTAAGTTTTTGAGGCTTCCAAAATTCCATCAGTTCAAGTTTCAGAAATTTAAATATGATGCCTGGATGAAGATGCAACTATTTACAAACAATATCCTAGGGCTGTGACACTGAGGCCCGCTGCGTAGTCCAGCGATCTAAAGCCTACAAGGTCCATGAGGGAGAACTCTATAAGAAAAGCACAACCGGAGTCCTTCAAAGGTGTATCTCCGAAAAGGAAGGGCGAGACCTCCTGGCTGAAATTCACGCCGGACTAGGCGGACACCACGCCGCAGCCCGGGCCCTTGTAGGAAAGGCATTCCGTATAGGATTTTATTGGCCGACGGCCCGGGCAGATGCTCAGGACTTAGTCCAAAGATGCGTCGGTTGTCAGCTCTTTGCTAATCAGAGCCACATGCCACCCACCGCCCTCAAAACTATACCCATTACCTGGTCGTTCGCGGTCTGGGGGCTTGACATGGTTGGACCACTTAAAGGGGGAACCCACATGCAAAGGTACCTATTGGTCATGGTGGATAAATTCACCAAATGGATAGAGGCCAAGCCAGTTAAAACGGCAGAGTCCAGACCAGTGATAGACTTTATATCCGGGGTAGTACACCGTTATGGTGTCCCCCACAGCATCATCACCGATAATGGCACGAACTTCACGGCCGATGAGGTTAAATCATGGTGCAAAAATATGGGCATCAAGCTCGATTACGCTTCAGTCTATCATCCTCAAACCAACGGTCAAGTGGAATGAGCAAATGGTCTAATAATGAGCGGCATCAAACCCAGACTAGTGCGGTCCCTTACGAAATCTGACACGCACTGGGTAGAGGAGCTCGACTCCGTACTCTGGGGGCTGCGGACAACGCCTAACCGTACTACCGGATTCACACCATTTTTTATGGTATACGGCGCAGAAGCAGTTTTGCCCTGTGACATCATTCATGACTCACCTCGAGTGCGCATGTACGAAGAAAGAGAAGCCGAGTTGAATCGGCAGGACAGCTTGGATGCATTGGAGGAAGAACGCGACATCACCAAGGCTCGTTCCGCATTCTATCAGCAGCAGGCTCGAAGATACCAAAGCAGAGAAGTACGGGCCAAGACTTACAACATTGGCGAACTAGTTCTACGCCTGCCGGACAAGAAAAAGGACAAGCTCAAGCCCAAATGGGAAGGCCCCTTCATCATCGATAAAGTCTTGACCGGCGGAGCGTACCGTCTACGAAATGCGTCGGATAACCGACTCGAGCCGAACCCATGGAACGCAGCCCACCTCCGAAGATTCTATGCCTAGCGCCGGACTAAGAGTTCGTCCCTTTCCCCCCGTCCAAATATTTTTTTTACTTCAGCGGCCTTTTGTTTATCTTTTTCTTCTCAACCCTATTCATCAAAGCCTTAAAAGGCCTACTTGCGCATCGATCGCGTGCAATTGATGTGCTATTCGCACTCATTATACCTGGGGGCTTCTTTACCAGAAGCTTAATTATAAGGGCTTCATGCCCAGCACATGTGTCAAGCCTCCACATGTACCTTTTATTCACCATTATATGCATCGATATAACTTAAGTTTTGGCCAAGCTGGGTTGCCTGGCTCCTGTGCTTACCCCTACGTTCCCGATTGTTTGGCTAGGAGGTAAAGGGAGCACCTCTGCGATTGTTACTGCCGGGTCAGCCGTATGTGTACCTCAGACTGGGTGAAGCCGAAAGCTAGCGTTCTTAAGGGAATATTCGGTCAGTGACTTAAAAGATGATTTTTTATCCACTCATTTATCTGTCCCCAGATGTTTTTCTGCTTTTTTCGCAGTCCGGACATGCACTTTTGGGCATGCCACCCCCAGAGGAAAGGAACCCTTAACGGAACTATTCTTCCTGGAAGATGTTTCTTACTACCCATGTAATATAACATAACTAGTTGGGCACTTGTCTGATAAAGCACTAATGACCCCTACGCCTGGTCTCCATGCATACCCTGGTTGTTTCATAACCGAGAAGGTATTCGGACACACTTCGGACTCTAGGGTCCCGAGGTCGAAGAGAAAAGGTCAGCAAAGACAAACGATCTACAATCAGGCTAGAAGGCATTTTACATGTCATTTTATAATACATTGTCAAATCGACTAATTGTATTCTTCCTCAATCCCGTCTAACAGGTTGTCTAATTTACAGTCCTATTGGGAAAATTTAGCGGCCAACTCTACTTGGCCGTATACTAAACTCACAGGGATCTCCTTCCCATCGGGCCCCACAGGTCCGACTTCGGCCATGTGGTTGGGATCCGCCTTCTTGTACCGCGTCTTTACCATGGCCCAGGCCTCCCTGGCACCTTGGCGGCAGGCCGAAATCTTCCATAAATGGAAGCGCTGCCGCACTCCCTGAAGCTTCTCCGCAAGCTCCCCAAGACCCTCGGGTAAGGAGAAGGCTGGCCATAAAGCCTGGATGACGCCGCTCATTGCCTGCCGAACTCGTTCGATCAGTTGCAACAATTAGGGAAGTTGATCACCCGTTGATACGGGCATCTCCTCCGCAGGGCGACCTGTGAGCATACCTGCAGACATATTCTGTCAAATTGACTTCCTCGCCGAACTCTTCTTTTCAAAGGAGTTCGCTCAAGCACTTACTATAGATGCCGCGACGAAGCCGCTGATTCTCCTTAACGGAGCCCGACAGCTCAGCCCGAACGCCTTTCAGCTCTTCTCCAAGCTGGGCATGGGCATCCTGGAGCTTGTTCCTTTCATGCTGCACCTTATGCAGCACCCTCTCGTCGGCCTTTAGTTGGCGCTGAAGTTCTTGCCTGTCCGGATCTTGTCCGGCAGCACCTGCAACGTCATTTTTTAGACTTGCGCAAAGGCCAAATGCTACTTATCTTTCTAAAATAATGCGTTACCAGGAGAGGTCCCTGTGTTTCCTCCTGCGCCAGAGAGTGCGGCCTTAAGTTGGGTCTTGCACTCTAGAAGCTCCTGAGACAGTTGGGTATTCTTCTCGGTAAGATCCTACGTTTCATATGATCCTTAAATCAGTTAATATAACTACTTTAATTCTCGGGGGCTACTGGCATATATAACTATTAAATTCTCTTACCCGTATGTCTTTTACATACTGCTCCGTGGCTCTGGTAAAACCATCTTGAGCAGCACGAAGGTGCGCGTCCCCCGCGTTAAAGGCATTCAACGCCTCGGGGGAGAAGCACGCGTCACGAAATACTGTCCGGCGGCGCCTGTGATTCATGGCACTCTCCACCTCAGACTTGGTGGCGGACAGTCTATCGGCGTCCTCCGTTGGAGGAATGTCCGGCTCGCGCCTTGCGCTCACCTCTCCCTCCAGACCAGGTGCTGGAGCCTGGCTGGTAGAGGTTGGATTGGCAACCTCCACCCCCGCAGTCCGGTGGGCTCTTTTTTCCCTACAAAAGTCATGAGCACTCAAACGCTTCCTAGGAACGTTGCTCTAAATAATGAATTGTGAGCTACACCTTCGCGGTGACGTTTCAGTCCGCACCGCGCTCCTCTTCCGCCTACTGGTCCGGACTGGCCTTTGTTGGTTAGCCACCGCGGGCTCGGCTTCTCGCCCTAGGGGCGCCTCCTGCACAGCGCCATCATATACGGTGGTCAGAAATAAGCAAGGAAGGAATGACGGTGTCAGGACTTCGGTCGCAATCACCTGGGAAGCCGGATATAGTCCGGGATAGTCGGCCGTGATGGTGACTAAAGCATTGTCCATGCTGAGCTGGTGGAACACCCCGTCGATTAGCTCCACCTTTATGTCCGGATCCTCTTCGGAGGCCGGATCCCGGGATCTCTCTGGATCCTCGGGTTGCGGAGCTGGACTTAGCATGTCCTCCACGATCCGGCGCAGTTCCTGCGTCGAAAGAAGAACACAATATAAGAAACTTAAGTTTCAAAAAGCATGGGTCGGGCATGCAGAGTGTTAGCTTACCCAAGGCCGGGATTATTCATGGAGAACCCATTTAACGGGTTCGTCCGAAGGAAATCCTCCTTCTCCCCCTTATACAGTCCAGACAGGATCGTCACCAGGTCTTCGACCGAATCCGGCCCTTTGCGGCCATGATGGGTGGCATCGTCCTCCCTGTTGAAATCCCACATAAGGTGGCCCCTGTATTGCAGTGGCTGCACCCCCCGCATAATGCATGTTGCCATGACTCCAATCATGGTCAATCTGGAATGGGCCAGTAACCTTATTCGGCCCATCAAATAATGGACGCTCTTGTCTTCCTCCAGTTGGGGGCTCCGCGGACGCCAACTAAGGCGTTTCTTCAGAGGAGCATTGCTGAACTCCGGGAGGCCGATCCGAACAGGGTCCGGCAGCGGAGTGTCTTCTATATAAAACCATCCTGAAGGCCAGTCTTCGGACGCCTTCTTAGGGGTTCCGGATGGATATCCGGTCCCGGCAATGCGCCATATTTCGGCGCCGCCCACTTGATATATGGACCCCTCGTGAGAGCGGGATACAAGGCAGAACAACCTCTTCCACAGCGCGAAATGGGGCTCGACGCCCAGGAATAGCTCGCAAAGACCTATGTAACCTGCAATATGTAGGATTGAGGCGGGCGTGAGGTGATGAAGCTGGAGTCCGTAGAACTCTAGGATCCCGCGGAGGAATGGATGTAGAGGAAATCCGAGCCCCCTTATCAGATAGGGGACGAAGCATACCCGCTCCCCTTTGTTGGGACTTGGGGTAACCCCCGCTTGCTTCCCACCTTTGTAGGTGGCCAGCCCGGCTCGAACCGGAACCATAAAGGCCGGAGGGAGATATCCCCCCGCTTGGAGCTTCACCAGCTCGTTGTGCGGAACAGAGCATCTCCTCCAATCTACTGGCAAAGGGCTGGGAGCACGAGAAAAGGAGCCGCGTTAACGGTCCATGATGGAATGGATTCTTGGTCGAAAGCGCTCCGATGAGTATTTGCGGGAGGAAGATGGTGATTTGGATCTGGATTCTTGCCTCCCTTATAGGTAGATTATTCGCACAACTAGGGGGTAAGACATAAAAGACACCCTGGCTTTTCACATTCGCGCGACGCGTGGAAGAAGGCCATTATTGGGCGTGGAAGCCAAGACGTGCAACATTGATGAGGAAGCCGGACACTATTCGGCAGGTACGTAGAACTTGAAGGAGAACTCGCCTTGCAACGCCGAAGACTACACACATGCTGGACTTATCGTCATTGAAGCCTGGTTCAGGGGCTACTGAGGGAGTCCCGGATTAGGGGGTGTCCGGATAGCCGGACTACCATCATCGGCCGAACTATCATCGGCCGGACTATCATCATCGACCGGACTCCAAGACTATGAAGATACAAGATTGAAGACTTCGTCCCGTGTCCGGATGGGACTTTCCATGGCGTGGAAGGCAAGCTTGGCGATACGGGTACGTAGATCTCCTACCATTGTAACCGACTCTATGTAACCCTAGCCCTCTCCGGTGTCTATATAAACCAGATGGCTCTAGTCCGTAGGGCACAACAACAACCATTACAATCATACCATAGGCTAGCTTTTAGGGTTTAACCTCCTTGATCTCGTGGTAGATCCACTCTTGTAAACATCCACAATATCAATATCAATCAAGCAGGACGTAGGGTTTTACCTCCATCAAGAGGGCCCGAACCTGGGTAAAACATTGTGTCCCTTGTCTCCTGTTACCATCCGCCTAGACACACAGTTTGGGACCCCCTACCCGAGATCCACAGGTTTTGACACCGACAGTACCCTACCGTACATATGCAAGCCAATCTCCACTCGCACCAAGCCTAGCCTGTGAAACAGTGGGTAGGGGGAGAATTAGGAAATGGACACGGAAGTAGTCTTTAGAATGCATTTACTACGTGATCAAACTCATCTTACCTGCTCATCGGAGGAAATCCGAGTGCCCTCAATGTCAGCATCTCAAGGGGAGTCAACTTGCAACTACGGCCACGTCGCGCTGGAAAGACCCCCAAGGAAACATCCTCGAGCGTTCCACGAAACATCAAGATGCATTTGTATGAGTAGTTTATCTTGTGAGAGAAAAGGATGAACGAGGGAAGGCCTCTAGAGATAGAGATGGACACTACTACTACCAATGTGCTGGCCCGTGCGTTGCAATGGATCCAAACTAGTAGAATAATACTTGTTCACGTGCTTGAAATATAAACACTCTAGTTTTGATATACATGTGTCAGCAGACACGACAGCTTGTCCATGGAAGTTGAACCACGACGACCATCACGTTTCTTGTTTCTACCACTGCCACACCCACATGCGATTCCCATGACACCGCTCCAACCCACGGCACGATGTCCCCTGACGTGGACATGGATCCTCTGACGTGGCTAGCACTACCTTGCCCTGCCTTTCCTTCGCTGATAGGTGGGACCCATGCTTATGGGTCACACATGTCAGTGACAGAATGGTAGGATTGTTCGTGCCCCTCATCCCTCTCGGCCCCACCGCTCCTCTGCCTTTGTGTGCATGACATGCGGGCCAGCTGAACTGCGGCGACCATCAACTTTCTACCACAGACACACCTGATTGGACGCGGTTTGCCTGCTCCGCTGCTGTGCTCCAATCCGTACTCCCGCACCATCGAATTTTCATCCAGCGGCTGTGACAAATTTCATCCCGGGCATCAATCCTCAGCTGGAGTACTTATGTAATACAGGTAGTACCCACCGGTGTGGCCATCTACGCCTTGTAACGCCCCGACGCCCAGCTATGGTACCCTCGCCACGACCATGCCACCACCGGCCGGTTCATCTCGAACGAGTGAGTCGCGAACCACGCCACCACCATGAGAATGACATGTGGGCCAGCTGCATTTAAGGTCCGCATGTCATTGACTCTTAGGCCGAGCACTAAGCCACTGAAGTTCGGTCCCGTGGGCCCCGAGAGGGAAATGTAACTCCTGCGGCAGGCCTTGTGGTGCTCCCGCAGTACGAGCTCGTGCCAAAACTGGAATTTGTTTCTTATTACTACCAACTAGTACTAGTAAGGTACACGTGCATTGCACGCATGAGATTCTGGTGGTTTATGCATTATGCTTCTACATATGGAGTTTTCTGGATTCTAACATGTGGCAAAATCTAGTGGAATGTAAGGTTAGGCAAGTTTGAGTAACTTAGGTGAGTGTTTGGTTCAAGCCACACCTTAGGAAAGCCACACTAAGGCCCCACATGACATACACACAAAAAATGTGGCAAGATTCCCTTAGGCTTGCCAACTTGTGGCTCTCATTTTGAAGAAATAATAACTTTTCCTAAGCTTAGTTGTGGCAAAGTTAGTCATGAATTAAGTTCAACCATGAAGTCTTCTAGATTATACATGTGGCAGAATCTGGTGGATGATATCCAACGGCCAGTAGTGCTCGGATTTGCCATCTTTGTACCATCGGATTGGCTTCATCCAACGACCAACTTTCAAAGTTTTTCACACACTATATAGGGGGTATAGATATAGATGTGCCTGTCCGTTGCAATGGATCCAAAGTATATCTATTTAGTGGAGTGCACGCTAAACACATTATCTATTTATTTTTCTCTAACCTTCCGTAGCCATGCAACTAAGCCACATAAGCTTCATGGGTGCCCCCACATCATATTATTCATACTACGTTGATTGAAAAAAAGATAAATCACCCAAAACAAGATCTTCCCGTTTTTTGTTCCTACGATGTTGTGTCGTGCACGTATCTACTAGTAGTTGTATAGTGGTAGTACTAGTAATATAGTATTAGGAGTACAAACTTGGTAGTACTAGTAGGAGTAGTACTAGTATGGAATGTTTCTACTCTATCAACGAGCCCCGTCTGACACAAAATTTCTTGGCTTCCGTGCTACAACTAGATCTTCCCCTTGTTTCTGTTTTCCAACCCGGCGGCGGGCGGGGTGTCGGTTTTCTCAACGGCGGTCCGGAATGAAAGTGAAAATGCTAGGCAGGCAACACGGCTTCCCTAAGCTATGTGTCGTGCCGGACGGGCCGTGTTGTACTCCCGATTCCCGGGCGTGTGGGGGTGCGACGCGAATGCGGCAGGCCTTTTCCTTTTACTAGCAATGTGCCCGTGCGCTGTGACGGATCCAAAGTAGTAGAATAGTAGTATTTGTTCAGTAACTTGGAAGAAATCACTATTGTTTTGATATACTCCTAATACATTACTCCCTCCGTACCTAATTATTTGTATTTTTTGAGATTTCAAATGGACTATCACATATGGATTACATAGACATATTCTAGTGTTTCTAGCAAGATGCACGCGCGTTGCACGAAGTTGATGGAAAAGGTATGCACAACTTATAAATTGACGGATGGAGTACTAGTTACAGTGATGCATATAATTAAGCAAAGGGATCGGACATGTCAGTATTGACTGGAACGAGAATGCAACAGCACAATAAGAATTATGGCCACGATGATGCAATCGCAGTGGTGGTTACAGAAGGCAAGAAGAAAGATGAATCCACGAACGTACGACCTCCTCCTCCTCAACTTAGTGCGTCGGGCCACTGACCGGCGGCTAAGGAGCAGCGCTTTTGTGGCGAGGTCGAGGTGCTTCTCAACAAAGGCATCCAAGGCTTCCAGCCGATTGAGGAAGGCCAACGTCGTAGCCTCCTCACTGGCCCTGTAGATACCTATGTACACGATTTGCTCATATGCATGGATGTGTAGGTCGACGAATTCTTGCAGGGAAAGGCGCCTCGTGGCGAGCGCGACCTCCAGGTGGGCAGTCGCAGGGCCACCAGTGCTTGAAAGAGGTTCCGGTCATGGAGCCGATTAGGGTGGCAGGCAATGAGGAGCCCGGGCGCGCGGGCTGGAGGAGTACGGCGATGTCGTCCGCGAGCATCTTGAGGATGGTGAACTTGGTGCTGGTGGCAACGATCATCTGGTCCAACTAAGAGTCGTAGTTGGTGTCGACGGCGGCCATCCACCAGCCGGTCTCCAACACCGTCTGGAGACAATCCTCGGTGCCATGCCGCAGGCCGGTGTCGTGGACCATCTGGCGCAGCCGCTGGCCGCTCACGTGCATCGCCACCATGGGTCTGGAGCGAGCTCTTTTGCGCTTAGTGTAGGTGCTTAGGAAAATTCTTAGGTGCGTACGATGTGGTAGATGCATTGGAATGGAGGGGCGCCTTTATATGAGGGCAATGAGGGCAAACTGCATTGCATTCACATCGTGGAGCCTCTTTTCCCGGACCTCCTCCCATTACTTCCCTCATGCATTAATTGAAGGAGGATGCATTGGCTGTTCAACATATCGGAAACTGCTACTCCCTCCCTCGTCTACATTAAAGCTGTATCGGGAACTGTGCCACCCGCTGTCAAATCGAATACTCCCTCCATCTAGTTGAGTATTAAGTCATCTTACGAAAACCAAATACTAGTAAACACATAGGCGTGGTGCATTAACTCTCATGTTGTTTCTTATTTTTTGACATAAATAGAGGAATCAACCGAGAAGAGATGTGGGGCTTGTATGCTTTTAATGACTTGAGACTATCAAACATGACATGCAGTGGTCAGTTCCTTGCACAAGAACAAATACAACCCATGTCAGCACACACGCATCTTATAGCATCACATCAAATGGCTATAAAAGATGAATGAGACCAAATTATATCTCATCTAGATGAGTTCTAGCAAAACTGTATTAATAATATGTACTTAGTACTCCTGTGCCATGTATCATATATTAGGCTGGTTGTAATGGGGAGTATCATATACTAGTATCATGCATATGATACTAGTGTATGATACTACATCCGTAATGCATGGTATCATATGTTGGTATCATATAGGACTACATTTATTGCCATGCATGACATAAAGTAGTATATGGTACTCAAGCTCCTCTTTCCTCATTTAATTCAATGACACCTCATCAAAATTGCTTAGTTGGCATGCATGATACTACCTATGATACTCCCATTACGACCAGCCTTAGTATCATGTAGTACTTTATTTATTGCCATGTAATGACACATAGTTCACGAGCGCTCTCTATATGTACCACCTTTTTTTTAATTTCAAGTTTTGCTCCATGGCGCAATCCATCGATACTACTACTGTACAAAAGTGGAGTATATACATTTTTTAAAAGGCTAGAGGGCGGGGCAGTCTAGCTCGGTCGGTTTCACGAGAGGCGAGGGCCTTTGTGATTTGACGGCTCATTAATACTGTCAAATCGAATAGTACTGCGCCGCCCACTGCACGCCCGGCGCCTCCATTAAATCCCTCCGTTAAACCCACATGCAAACCGATAATCCTACTCCGGCCACACGTCCGTTCATGAGCAGGCCGTAATTAAACGCAACATCGACCGAGATCCTCCCATCCGCCCTCAGTTTAAACGAGGCCAGACGCCGGCCAAGCTCCTACCATCCGCCCTCTATTTACACGAGGCTAGACAGATAGCGGGTAAGAATCGCACCCCTCCGCCGCTCCCCCATCTCCTCCTTCACCATTTTGTCCACCCTTCCGATGACTTCCGATGAGCCATTCTCCGGCATATTACCCGGCTAGGTGGCCCACCAAGCCCTCCGGATACGGACGAGGCCGCTCGGTGCTTCACCAACCTCGCTTGGCCGGACGGAGCCATTGCCACCCCAAGCAGGCGCGTGGTTCAGCAACTCGCCACTCCAGTTCAGCTCGATGAGGAGTGGCGAGTTGCTCCACGCCGGCACGGCAACGAGCACGCCGGTATGGGCACCGTTGCTGCCGCGTCGTACCGTGCCACCAGTGTCTGTGGTGGCCGCGCCTCCCGTGTCTGTGGGCGCACCTCTCGTGCCTGCGGCAGAGCCATGCAGGCAGAGACAGAAGCCGGGGGCGTGGAGAGCAACGAGTCGGTGGCCATCTTCTCTGTGTCCGCCGCCATCATCGAGGAGAAGTAGAACACGGGAGGCTGCCGCCACTTGGGACCCATGAAGGCCACCACCGAGGCGATGACCACGGATTCAGGTGGTTTCTTTGCTGCTTTGTCTCTTCCGAGGACCTTCGTCGACCCCGCAAGTGTCTGACGGACATGAGGAAGACAAAGGGATCCGTGGGCGGCCATTTAGAACTAAAATAAGTCTAGATATATCCATTTCTAGGACAAGTATTTCCGGACGGAGGGAGTATTAATTATACAAGAGAGCCGGATTGGCACCTCTTAGTTCATGTAAATGTAATGAAATACATCATGTTTATATGAAGATCCAGCTTTTTTATACGAAATCCTTCATGCTTATATGAAATCAGTCCGTGTTTGCATGAATTTCATCTGGTTGGTTAGAGTTGTAAAAATGTATGCCGCTGGCGTTTGATGTCGTCCTCCGCGGAAGGAAGCGGGAGGAAATTTGCCGGCTGCCGTTGGAGATGCTATTTATGCTGGAAATAATAGAGTGACATCCAATCCATTTGAGTTAATTTCTTGTATGATTTCCCCTCTATAAAAAGTTAATTGCATGTACAGTGTACACGTGACTTGCAGGGTGGGTACAGCTTCGTACAGAAAGTTAAAAAGAAACAAGTCCATCCTTAATATTCTAAGTACTCTATGGGTTCCACTGTCAGAACAGTAGCGAAAGAAGTATATATTAAATAAGTAGAGTAATATATAATATAAAAATCTAAAGTTAAAAGACAAAATTCGAACTCATGTCATCGCGTTGAGAGCATCCGGCGCTAACCAGCCCAGCACATTTTTGTTGTAGACCATGCTGGAGATATATCTCCATGTCTACTCTTATATATACTCCATTCGTTCTTAAATATTTGTCTTTTTCAGATTTCAAATGGACTACCACATACCTCATAAATAAATCAAGGACAAATCTGACACCTTCCTGAAAAGACATACATAGCAAAATGAGTGAATCTACACTCTGAAATATGTCTAGATGGCAATGCACCGCCAAGAAAAGAGGGTAACATCAAAATTATGGACTACTTTTTTGAGTATGTTGGTAAGGTCCGGTCATAGTCACTTGTTGAAATCTCTAAAAAGACAAATACTCCCTCCGTCCGGAAATACTTGTCATCAAAATGGATAAAAGGAAATGTATCTACACGTATTTTAGTTTTAGATACATCTATTTTTATCCATTTTGATGACAAGTATTTTCGGACGGAGGGAGTAGAAAACAAAGTTGGTGATGATGGTGTGCGTGCCATCCTGTAATATAGGCCGTCGGATTTATATCTAATGGACAGGAAAGAACCTATGGCAATTTTGCAAAAATATACCCACACATCTCTCCACGTTCACAAATAAGGCCTTCCCTCGTTCAGCCTTTTCTCTCACAAGATAAATTACTCATACAAATGCATCTTGATGTTCCGTGCAACGCACGGGCAGCTAGCTAATTTCTTTTAAAATAGTTGCTGCGATAATTGGGTTGAAGTGATATATTTTATGTCTGCCCCGAATGATTTCAGATTCACTAGTAGTAACAAAGAAAAGGTTGCCTTGTTAATTAATAGAAAATAGGGTGAAAACTATCACATGAGGCCGGTAAAAACAAGGAACACTGGGTTCAGCGTCATCGTCACTACAGTTGTGCGCGCGCGAGAAGTCTACATATCGAGGGGGCTACCGAGCGAGGCACCAAGACACAATGTTTGAGAGAGAAACCAGTTGATAGATTATGATCAGATCGAGTTGTCACCCTTCTGCTGTCATTGTTGTGGGGGAGGGAGAGAAAGACGTATCGAGAGTGTGCGCGGTAGGCACAGAGGCACAACTAGAGAGAGAGAGAGAGAGAGAGAGAGAGTGTGTTTGAAAGAGGAGTAGATAGATTATTATCAAGATCGATGTGCCACCCTACTCCTTCGGTGTCGGGTAGTGTGTGTGTGTTTGTTTGAGGGAGAATCCAGTCAATAGATTAGTATCAAGATCGAGGTGTCACCCTACTCCTTTGGTGCCGGGTAGTGTGTGTGTGTGTGTGTATGTATGAGAGAGAAGCCAGTCGATAGATTAGTATCAAGATCGAGGTGTCACCCTACTCCTTTGGTGTTGGGAAGTGTGGGTGTGGGGGGGGGGCAGTGACACTCACATATCTCTACTCTTATAAAAAACAGAGTTGGTGATGATGGTGTTGCTGCCATCCTGCAATATAGGCCATCCGATTTATATCCGACGGACAGGAAGGAAAATATGGCAATTTTGCAAAAAGATACCCACACCCCTCTCTGCATTTGCAAATAAGGCATTCCCTCGTTCATCCTTTTCTCCCACAAGATAAACTTCTCATACAAATGCATCTTGATGTTCCGTGCAACGCATGGGCATCTTGCTAGTAGGGAGAAGGAGTTTGTGTGACACATATCTAGCTATATTAAGGGATAGGTAGATAGCATATGTGTGAGAGACATTATTATACTTTGAGACATTAGTGGATGCGGGTGGGCAGAACTAAAGGGGTGGGCGTGTTAGACATAGAGAGCGTGTGTGCTTCTGTGTGAGAGACTTGTAGGACGGGGTAGAAAGACGAATTTAACCCTGACGGAGGGAGAGAAATACATGAAGTGCGCGTGTGTGATTCCGATGGCCACAGGGAAATGAGATATGTATGCGTGTGAGAGAGATTGCACAATTCATTCACGTATCACTATCTAGCGAACATGGACGTGCATCGCTTGAACATAAGTCAATATCTACTTCGTATCGTGGCCAAAAGTACAATATCGATTCAACACTATAAAGATTGGACACTAACATATCACATTTTTTCTATTTAAATAAACCTTTTCAGTTGTGCATGCCAAAGTTACAATGATGTTTCTTCAAACAACCAATGTAGCTATCATTCACATGCACCATTGTTACTCTTGCATTCAAATTCATTAGTCTTGGATGATTTAAGTTTCTATTTTGAAGTAATATATGTAATATTCATATATGAATTCAACGGGTACGCAATTTATGAAATGGAGGCTATGTAATCATATGAGGTAACACTTTTAAGTACCTAACTACAATATCCATTTCTTTTTGTGCGCCTCTACACTAACACGTCAATGCATTATGTTTAAAGTAAATAACCAATGGCACTAAATTATCTATTTACACGAGAAATACATAGGCTGAGTGTTTGATCCCTTTTTTGAGAACGCGCCACTACACCCGTACGATTGGCTGCGCCCATGTGAACGTCCAAGTTATCGGCGCATCATCCCGAGTTATTGTCTTCTTTTCTGGGGTGGACTTCACACCAGTTATTAACTGCTAACGCGTGCCCCGTGTACATAGTCTAGCATGACCTTCCCGCTAGCACGGTCCAAAATTAGTTGAAACTGGATACGAACGATCCCGCGGGCGGCAAAATCTCCCTCCTCCTTCTAAAATTTCCGCCACCTTAGTCTTTAGCATGCGAAATCCCCCTTTTGTCCTTGGTGCACGGAGACCAACAGTTACAATACCGCCCTCATCTACATGATAGGTCGGGGCTCCTTTGGTAACTTCCGGTTCCCCCGACTACACGACACCCCCATTTCCTCCCCCCTCCCGCAAAAACGACTAACTCCACAGCACCTGAGCATCTTACATCTCGCCGTCCGTACTTCATCGTCCTTTCTCCCCTCCCCTCTCGAAACCCTAGACTGCTCATCCACCGGCATACCATAGCCTGTTCACTGCCAGCGGCGTCCACCTCGGTGGATCTGCTTCTGCGGCTGCATCTACCACTCCCACCTCCCCTAGAAACAAGTAGACTGCTCATCCACCACTGTACCACAACCCATTCAGTGCCGGCCTTGTCCACGGCGTCGGATTTGCTTCGTCGGTACTCTCATCAGCCGCCGTGCATCTGCAGCGGCTCATTCGTACTCCCCACCGGAGACGCTTCGTCCACACCCCCCGGAGCCGCCCCACCGACGCCCCCGTCGACAGCCTCTGATCCTCTTCGCCGACACCTTCCTCAACCCTACCGGAGCCGCTTCGCTGACACCTTCCTCAACCCTACCGGAGACGCTTCGCCGACACCATTGTCAACCCTATCGGAGTAGCTTCGCCTATACCATTCTCAACCCTACCGGGGCCGCTTTGCCAACTCACAAGTCCACGGCCTCAGATCCGCTTCCTCGCACCCTCATCCAACCTATTGGGGCAGCTTCTGACGCCCCGTCGACGGCCGCAGATCCGCATCGTCGACACCACCCTTAACCCAACCACTGGAGCAGCTTCTGACGCCCCATCCACGGCCGCAGATCCGCATCGTCGACACCATCCTTAACCCAACCACCAGAGCAGCTTCTGACGCCCTGTCCACGGCCGCAGATCCACGTCGTCGACACCATCCTTAACCCAACCACCGGAGCAGCTTCACCTACGCCCTCATCCACGGGCACAGATCCGCTTCACCCACACTGTAGTCCACCCTACCGGAGCCGCTCCACAAACACCCTACTTGACGGTTCTAGATCTCCTTACCGGACCCCAACAGCCAGCGGAGCGTCATCACCCTCGATGTTTCTAACCTGATTCCCACCGTCTGGAGAGATGCCAAGCACCCGCCACGACCTAGGTACTTGTCACCTTTAAACCCGTCCAACATCACCTGCCCGATGCACTTCAAATATACTAACTGGTCGTTGTTACCTGTTATGCAGCGGGCAAAAACTACAAGGACGATGTTTCTTCTGGATCTAACAGCTTGGCCAACCAAGATCCTGGACTAAGGCATTGCTATGATCTTGTAAGCGCGTCTCTCTCTCTCTCTCTTGTATTGTTCTATGCCTGCCAGCGTGCTTTGCTAGGATTTTCGACCAGTAATCCCTTTGTGCAGACAATGATTTCTACTACTGGCTGCTAAATTAGATATGTAGATGTCATACATGATACTACCTCATACCTCCGTTCCTAAATATAAGTCTTTTAGAGATTCCACGATAGGCTACATACGGAGCAAAATGAGTGAATCTACACTCGAAAATGCATCTATATACATCTGTATGTGGTCCATACTGGAATCTCTACAAATACATATATTTAGGAACAGGGGCAGTACATTACACAAAATCGTAGGTGGCATGTAGGAATTCCAGTGCACTACAGTAGGCTCCCTTAGAGTGCCTGGTAGTCCAGCATACAGAGTCATGGCTAGTTTATGGTACGCACACAATCGTTAATTGGTGGTTTAAATATGCGCAAGGGATATGCAATGTAGTATCATGTAGAGATGTCTGAAATTAGCCATGTCAACTTGCAGATAGGGTTACATAAGGAAAAAGTGCAAGATGTATGTGGCAATTTCATGGAACATCGCAAAAAAGGAGAGGCAGCGGTGAGCCTATACAGTGTGCTACGGTACGTCACTCCTCCATTGCAATTATTGTGACATGTTATCTGTATGCCAGTTCTATTAGCCAAGTTTCTTAGGGACAGTTATTACAAGTTATCCTAAGAAAATAAGCACCTGTGAATATAAGCTCCATGTAATACGCCAACCAGTTCTTTTCATTGCGTTTTCAGCTTATCTTTGGTATGATCAGTGGAAAGTCTATATTGCATTATATATTTTTCATTTTGCTGCCCATATGGAAATTAATTTGACTTGCACACATCACAAATTGAACCCAGTGCAGTAATTAATATGATAGGAAAACAGACCATCACTATTTGCTCAAAATGCAAATACAAAGATACCATCTACTTGGCACAATCTACTTTGGTCAATGTTTTCCATAGAGAACCCATTGCCTAATTTAAATGAAGAACGCATGACCCACATTTAAAAGAAGAACAATTATTTATTGAAATTCGATGGTCCAAGTGGCTGGTTATTATCATATAGCAGCACCACCTGAAAGCATCATATAGCAGCAGCAGCTCATAGCAACTCATCATACAGCAGCAGTAGTCTGCAATTCATCATATTCCAGCAGCAGGAGCAGCTCATAGCAATTCATCATATAGCAACAGCAGGAGCAGCTCATAGCAATTCATCATATAGAAGCAGCAGGAGCAGCTCATAGCAATTCATCATATAGCAGCAGCAGGAGCAGCTTGTAGCAACTCATCATATAGCAGCAGCAGCAGCTCATAGCAATTCATCATATAGCAGCAGTAGCAGCTCATAGGAACTCATCATACAGCAGCAGCAGCTCATAGCAATTCATCATATAGCAGCAGCAGGAGCAGCTCATAGCAATGCATCATATAGCAGCAGCAAAAGCAGCTCATAGCAATTCATCGTATAGTGGATCAGAATGAAAAGTTAGCAAAAAATCAGAGGAGATCCTCACCTTGTTGGATGAGCTCATCCTTCAACAACACCTCAAGGCCATGTCCTGGGAGGAGGGCAGGGGGAACAAGGTGCCTTCTGCCGCAGTGTGGTATCAGCCATAGTTGTGCAGCACCCGCCGGAGTAGTGCGTTGGACGAACCATAGTGGAGCAGCTGCTAGAGACCATGAGAATGAGGGGCGACGCCAAAGGGAGGAGCAGCCAGGGAGATTTTCCCCTATCCGCCGGCCATGTAGCCTAGCTGGACATAGCATCGTCGAGGACCTGGCCAGATGGGACCAGTGGCGACGGCTCGCTGGAGGAACCCTAGTGCTGCAGGCAGGGGATCGAGGTAGAGGGAAAGGGGAGAGGAGATGCAAGCGGGCAGGGCAATGAATGCTTGCGTGTTTGTTTTTGCTTGAGGGTCAGGTGTGACATGGGCGTCAGCAGTTGCATTTTGAGTGTAATATAGGCAGACAACAGAGTCATTTCACTATTTCCCTTCCCTTCAATTTTTAGTGAGGTTCTACCCGAAACACCCCCCTCCAAAGCGAAATTAGTTAAGCCCAAGCCCATGACACAATATGCCCTGAAAAGGCGGAATCGAACTGGCCCTTAACCTGCAATTCAATTGTGCGTGCAATGATGAATCACTCCTGCCTACTATCTGTACATTTAGGCATCATCATAGATGGCATAACCTAATACATGTGCATTCCATTGTAGAATCTGGAATATGCAATGTTTATGTTAGTTCATATGTTGCACATGATGTTTAAATGCCCCTTAAATCTGGTCAGTCAAGTGATGGTCTTTAAGCCTCCTTCTTTGCTTCTTTTCTTGATATGTAAGATTTGCTCACACATTTGTTCAATTGCTTGTTTGCATGAGCCAGCCATACTAGGACTGTTTGCTTTGATTACTTGATGTTCTTGACCTAACACTCTAATAGAGCTTGTCAACGATTTAAACACTAAGGGCTGTTGTAGTGGGGCCTTGTCTAACTCATAGGTGACATAAAGGTTTGGCTATACACTACAGTAGGCTCTCCAAGAGTACCTGGAGATCCAGTTCGAAGGTATGCCTAGTTTTTACATAGTGCAGACATAGTAAATGCTCATTTCATTGTGTGCAAGTGCAAGAGATGTGGCATGTTTCATTATGTGGTGTTGTTTTGTTATAATCTCATCCTTTTGTGTTCACAGACTGGAAAGTATGCATATTTATCTTCCAAGGAGACGAGTAACTAGTTTGTGTCACCTTGCAGAGGGGGTGCAATGAAGATAAGATTGAGGATTTCCAAGTACAAGATGTTAGGAAGGAGCCTTGCAAGAGAAGTAGGAGATGCGCTGAGCCTCTTCAACCTGCTAAGGTAAGTCACTATATGCAACTCAACAGTTCAATTCCTTGTTTGTTTCACGCATAGTTAATTTTCTCTTTTCAATTGCTTTACTTGTCCTCACTTAATGAGATGCCCAAATAATTATGCCTGATGTTTAGTACTTGTATCACTATTAGTTGATATAATTAAAGGCGTTACCATTTAATTACTCTGCCGAAGTGTGCCTGGAGCTTTGAAGTCTATTAACCAACTATTATTGCATGAGGCTCACAATCTAGTTTATACTACGCTAATGATTGCATAGTTTTGCCTGCTGTAGTATGTTTGTATGAAACCCTCTGCTATTCATTATGCTCCCTAAGACTTTAATTGAGGTACATAATGGCCAACTGCTTGCTTACTTATACGCAACGTTCTGTCTAAATTTGTAACTTGTCTGTGTTTTCGATTGGGCCCCAACGTCATGCTCCTCTGGTGAGCTAAGAGGGATTTCTGTATGTAGGCTGCACAGACTATCTTTTTTCTAATTTTTAAAATATCACCTGCTTATGCTTCATGACGTGTAACATTTTTTTGTGAAAGTGACGTGTAACATTATTGTTAGTCCTCTTTTTCCATGTAGTACAAAATAGTTTCTTGTTCGCTTCACTGTTGTAACTATATTTTTGCCCTAGTCATGTGTACTTACAGAAACATTTCAGGATGAAGTGACATCAACACAAAAATCTGCGAGCAGTGCGGCATGGCCGTTAACGAATGATTATGGATTGGAATTGGAATGTGCTGATGTTCTCGAGCATCAACTAGAGGTGGCAAGACAACGTGTACATGATTGTCAACGTATAATCAACAAGTTGAGACTGGACATGCAGGTATTAGATGCAGGAGTCAAAAAATGAAACAAGGCACCGAGGTAACCATGAAGGAATTGGAGATTTTGCAGACTGAAATTTGTGCTATCTAAATCCGGCAAATCCTATTTTATGAAGAGATTATAGTTCAAATGGAGTTAAGTTGATGCGCGTCCATGATGTATGAGCTGTATTTTCCCAGTGTATGTAATTTGTTGTTTGTGTATGTTTTATTATCACCTGTGCCGAACCATAATGCCCAGTGGGTATAATCGGCTGTAATTTCTTTATTGTATAGTGTAGGATTATTCTACCTTTCTATGCCTTGATCTCTTTGTTGTATAGTGTATGTTTTTAGAGGTGATAGTATTGAGTAGGATAATTCTTTGAATATGCTATATCGTTCAAATGGGGGCCAACTCACCCGACCATGGGCCTTCATGGGCCGTCAGATCCATGGGCCTTCTATGTCTCGCAGGATCCATGGGCCTTCTATGTCTCGCAGGATCCGTGGGCCTTCTACGTCTCGCGGGATCCATGGGCTTTCTACGTCACGTAGGATCCATGGGCCGCCGACTCATTTATGGGTCTTGTATGGGCCTTTAATGGGCCATAGACGGGCCTATAATGGAAATTGTACGTTTTATGGGCTAACCATAACGGGCTGTTAATAGGCTGTATTTGGTGATGCTATGAAAATGGGCCAACAGACTAACGGACCACAAACGGGCCAACTGTAATGACGGGCTAAATTTGGCCCACAAGCAGAAAATGACAGTAACGGGCCGTATGTAACCGAATGCTGCAAATGAGCCCAAGAATAAATGGGCCCTCAGAAGGCCGAAAGTTAACTTGGGCTGGAAATGGCCCAATGGAATAACCGCCCATTAATGGGTATAAAGTGTTACACTGTTCATTACGGGCCAGTTTCACCACGGGCCGTTAATGGGTGTAAAGTAATACACTGTTCATTACGGGCTAGTTTCAGCACGGGCCGCTAATGGGCCAAGAGTTACAAAGGGCCTCATATGGGCTGAAAGACGTCATGGGCCATACATGGGCCAGAAGTGAAAACGGGCTGTAATCATATTGGATGGCCCAGATGACGCTACTGGGCCTAATTCGCATAGGTCGTAACGGGCCTTGGTTTAGCGGGCTGTAAATGGGTTATATGCTAACAGGCCGATAACAGGCTTTCCATGGGCCGGCCCGCCAGCTTTTGACCAAGTCAAACGGGCCGGCCTTTTCACAAGAATGGGCCACTGTTGGGCCGTGCCACGTGTCAACGTATCATAGGCGCCTTTTGTCTAGTGAGCGGATGACATCTGTCCCAATGATGAGCCGTCACGTGTTTCCTCCAGCCAATGATGATTTTACACGTGGAAAATCCCCATTGGTCGGGGATGTTAATGGGTTATCGGATCCAAAACCCGACCCGATAGCTTAACGGCGTTCCGTTACGGTGGATGCAGCGTGTCGGTCACCCTTGATGAAAGCACTTCTGTGACTCGTGATTTATCGTCATGGAAGTGGACACTTCCGTGATGATAATTTTGGTAATGTCATGGAACACTTCTATGACAGCACAGGTATGACTATCTTGATTCTGTCATAAAATCGTCATCAATGTACATGCATGACAAAAAACGTGACCTACTGTGACAAACACGTATCATCACGGAAGTGTATTTTTTTGTAGTGATTTATTGAGCAAAGAGGCGGTTCATGGGGCACCCGAGGTGGGCACAACCCATCAGGGCGCGTCTAGGCCTCCTAGCGCACCCTAGTGGGTGTTGCTCCCCTCGAGGCACCCCCAGGTGCTTCCTTGGCCCAGTGGATGTCTTCTGGCCCAAAAAAATCCTCCAGGAGTTTGGCTGCGTTTGGACTCCGTTTGATATTAATTTCCTGCAATGTAAAAAACATGTAGAAAACAGCAACTGGCACTGGGCACTATGTCAATAGGTTAGTACCAAAAAATGATATAAAATGACTATAAAGTGATTGTAAAACATCCAAGAAGGATAATATAACAGCATGGAACAATCAAAAATTATAGATACGTTGGAGACATATCAGCATCCCCAAGCTTAATTTCTGCTCGTCCTTGAGTAGGTAACTGATAAAAACAAAAATTTTGATGTGGAATGTTGCCTAACATGTTCATCACATTTCTTTTCTTTATAGCATGGACATATGGACTTTTATGTGATTCAAAGCAATAGTCTAGTTTTGACATGAAGACTTTAATACTTAAGCATACTAACAAGCAACCATGTCTTTCAAAATATCAACACTAAAGCAAGTTATCCCTAGCCCATTATTCTCAATCATTGCTCCATTCATGAAACACACTAGAATACTAGCTACACCTAATGCTCAAATACGATCATAGTGCCCCTTAGTTGGTGCTTTATAAGAGAACATGGAGACTCAGATTCAAAATAAAAATTGCATAAGTAAAAGAAAGGCCCTTCGCGGAGGGAAGTAGTGATTTGTAGAGGTGCCAGATCTCAAAGCTTAAATTGAGAGATAAAATATTTTTGAGAGGCATACATTTCCCACCAATGAAAACGACTTAGAGATCTCAACACTTTCCATGCTAGATACTTCATCGGTGGTTCCCAGACAGAAAATAAAGTGTATTCCTTTTTCCACCATTACTTGCACTTTCCATGGCTAACAGTATCCACGGGTGCCCTCCATAGCAACACTTTCCAACGAATTTATTATTTGACAACATAAAGTAAATTCATTATTCATTTTGGGACTGGGCATCCCTAATACCTTTGTCGTACTCTCGTGCAATGACAAGTGAATAAACACTCATCGTGAGAATAACACATCTAGCATGGAAAATTTTGGTCACCCTTCACCGCCTCGCGAGCGGTAGAGCACACAAAAGAGAAATTTATTTTGAAAATTAGAGATGGCACATGCAAATTTGCTTAGAACGGCATGGAATACCGCATATAGGTAGGTATAGTGGACTCATAAGGCAAAACTGGTTTAAAAGGTTTTGGATGCACAAGTAGTGATCATACCTAGTGCAAAATGAAGGCTAGCAAAAAGATTGAGAAGCGACCAACCAAAAAGCAGAAAATCTCGTACCCAAGCATTAAGCATAAGTAACATCAAATAATGCACCATAACTAGAATATAAATTTCATTGCATAACTATTGACTTTCGTGCTTGCATAGGGAATCACAAACCTTAACATCAATATTCGTACTAAAGCACAATTACTCATCAACATGACTCACATATCATATCGTCATATCTCAAAACCATTACTAAGAATCACGTTTATTTTGTCCAATGATCTTCATGAATTTTTTTATTATATCCTCCTTGGATATCTATCACTTTGGCACTATTTTCATATCTTGCTTTTGATAAGCTCAAACAAATATAAATGAAGATCATGAGGATAATTTTTTATTTCTCTCAAAATAATCTAAGTGAAGCAAGAGAGAATTTCTTAAAATTTACTAACTCCCAACTAAATCTAAGTGAAGCATGAGAGCATTTCTTAAAAAAATAACAAAGCACATCGTGCTCAAAAAGATATAAGTGAAGCACTAGAGCAAATCCATGGCTCTTAAAATTTAAGTGAAACATAGGAGAAAGCATAGCATAATTTTTGGCTCTCTCAAAAGGGTGTGTCCATCAAGGATTAAACACTTAATACACAAAGCAAAACAAGCAAAGACTCATATCATAAAAGACGCTCCAAGCAAAACTCATAGTATGTGACGAATAAAAATATAGCTTCAAGTAAAATACCTATGGTTGTTAGAAGAAAGCAGGGATGCCACTCGGGGGGCATCCCCAAACTTAGTTACTTGCTACTTCTTTTAATATTTTCTTGGGTTCCTCGGGCATCCCAATCTTAGCCTTTTGATAATCCTTATTCCTGCATCCATCATAAGATAACCCAAAACTTGAAAACTTCAATCACACAAAACTCAAACAAAACCTTCATGAGATCCGTTAGTATAAGAAAGCAAACCACTACTATAAGTACTGTATAACTCCTATTATTATTTTGTTTTTGCATTATATCTACTGTATTCCAACTTTTCTATGGCAAAAACTCATCAAAGAAAACCATAGAATCATCAAAGCAAGCACACAACGAAAAGAAAAACAGAATCTGTCAAAAACAGAACAGTCTGTAGAAATCTGAATATTTCAAATACTTCTGTAACTCCAAAAATTGTGAAATAAATCTGTGGACGTGATAAATTTGTCTATTAATATTCTTCAAAAAGAATCAACTCAAAAGCACTCGTATGCTGAAAACTAAAAATAATCTCGTGAGTGTAAAAGTTTCTGTTTTTCAGCAAGATCAAATCAACTTTCACCCAAATCTTCCCAAAGGCCTTGCTTGCCACAGACACTATTTAAAACACAAAAAGCACAATCATAACCGTAGCATAATTGTGCTAACACTCAAGAAAAGAAAGCAAAAAAGCAAAAATAAATTTTATTCATTGGGTTTGCCTCCCACAAGCGCTATCGTTTTAACGCCCCTAGCTAGGCATAAAGCCGTAGGATCTAAGTTTTGTCATTCTTTGTCGCGAATTCTTTGAATGCGAACACTTAGCTTTTTCAAGGATTTTGCATATAATTCTTAGCAACAATACTTTCTAAGCATGCGATTGAAAAACTTATTTTTGCAAAAAGGGTCTCTTATGACCTCAATAAAGTTGGGATGGTACTAATCACTTAAAATTCTTTATCATTGCTCGAAGTTGCCAGCGCTTTGTTTTTCGTGACTTGAGAGTCTTTTTCTAATTTTCACGGGGAGTTTTAGCGGACGCAAAATCCGTACATTAGATTAGAAAATTTCTTCTAGTTTATCATCCTAAACCGGGCTTTCTGTTTGTAAGCATTTTTCTTTTCAATAGCAGTTAGTCCTTTCCATAACCATGCCTCTGAGGAGTTCGATACTGTTTCATTGATCACGATGGTGGTGAACCCACTAAATTTCCCAAAGCATAAAGCCATCAAGAGAAGGGCACATCAATGAAATTCCCACCAGTTAATCGATTCAAGGACCGAATTTGTTACCAATGGTTAATGGCGCCCGTAAAAACACACGAAGATAGAACAACGGTAGATTGCTTATGGATAGATCTATTATGGAGCATTGCAAAATCCTTATATCCAAGCATCGTTTAAATGTTTCTCCTCCCTTTGGTTTAAGTTTGAGAACCCTTGTTCTCAGGGGTTAACACGCAATAGAACGAGAAAAAATCATAACGGCAAGAAAGTGATAAACAGATTGCACATGAAAAAACTAGATCTGACGAGGAAACGGCAAACAAAAAAGACGGTGCGATAAAAACAAAAAAAAATTGTGAAGTGGGAGAGGAAAACAAGGAGGCAAATGGCAAATAATGTAAGTTGTGAGGAGATAATATCTGTGATAGGAACTGGTTGATGTTGAAAGATCCTCCCCGCAATGGCGCCAGAAATTCCTTTTGATGTCTTCTAGAACTACGTCGGTATTTCACCAAAGAGGAAGGGATGATGCAGTATAGCGACGGTAGGTATTTCCCTCAGTGATGAGACCAAGGTTATCGAACTAGTAGGAGAACCTCCTCACACCACGTAAAAAGCACCTGCACACAAATAACATACTCGCAACCCAACGTGTTAAAGGGGTTGTCAATCCCTTCCGGGTACGGTGCCTCAAGATAGGCAAATAACTGAGGTAAAAGTGGTAGATAGGATAAATAGATCGCAGAACAAATAAATTGCAGCAAGGTATTTTTGTATTTTTGTTTAATAGATCTTAAAATGCAAAGGGAAATAGATTGCAAAGGCAAATGCAATGAAAAGAGACCCGGGGGCCATAGGTTTCACTAGTGGCTTCTCTCGAGAAAAATAGCAAATGATGGGAAAACAATTACTGTTGGGCAATTGATAGAAATTCAAATAACCATGATGGTATCCAGGCAATGATTATTATATAGGCATCACGTCCAAGATTAGTAGACCGACTCCTGCCTGCATCTACTACTATTACTCCACACATCCACCACTATTCAGCATGCATCTAGTGTATTAAGTTCATGGAAAAATAGAGTAATGCAATAAGAATGATGAAATGATGTAGACGAGATCCGTTTATCTATTGCAGAGATATAGATCTCATCTTGTTATCCTTAGTAGCAACGATACATACATGTCGGTTCCCCTTCTGTCACTGGGATCAAGCACCGTAAGATCGAACCCACTACAAAGCACCTCTTCCTGTTGCAAGATAAATAGATCAAATTGGCCAAAAATACAAATATCGGAGAAGAAATACGAGGCTATAAGCAATCATGCATATAAGAGATCAAAGAAGACTCAAATAACTTTCATGGATAAAAACATAGATCTGATCATAAACTCAAAGTTCATCAGATCCCAACAAACACACCGCAAAAAGACTTACATCATATGGATCTCCAAGAGACCATTGTAGTGATAATCAAGAGAGAGAAGACAGAGGAAGCCATCTAGATACTAACTACAGACCCGTAAGTCTACAAAGAACTACTCACGCATCGTCGGAGAGGCACCAATGGAAGTGGTGAACCCCTCTGTGATGGTGTCTAGATTGGATCTGGTAGTTCCAGACTCTGCGGCGGCTGGAATTGATTGTTGTCGACTCTCCTGGGGTTTCTGGAATATTGGGGTATTTATAGAGAAAAGAGGCGGTTCGAGGGGCACCCGAGGTGGCACAACCCACCAAGGCGCGCATGGGCCTCCTGGCATGCCCTAGTGGGTGCTGCTCCCCTGGAGGCACCTGAGGGAGTCCAGGATTAGGGGGTATCCGGACAGCCAGACTATATACTTTGGCCGGACTGTTGGGCCATGAAGATACAAGACTCAAGACTTAATCCCATGTCCGGATGGGACTCTCCTTTGCGTGGAAGACAACCTTGGCGATCCGGATATTATATTTCCTTCTTTGTAACCGACTCCATGTAAACCCTAGCCCCCTCTGGTATCTATATAAAACGGAGGATTAAGTCCTTAGAGACAGAATCATAATCATCATAGGCTAGCTTCTAGGGTTTAGCCTCTACGATCTCGTGGTAGATCAACTCTTGTAACACTCATATCATCAATATCAATCAAGCAGGAAGTAGGGTTTTACCTCCATCAAGAGGGCCCGAACCTGGGTAAAACATCGTGTCCCCTGCCTCCTGTTACCATTAGCCTTACACGCACAGATCGGGACCCCTACCCGAGATCCACCAATTTTGACACAGACATTGGTGCTTTCATTGAGAGTTCCTCTGCGTCATCGCTACAAGGCTTTATGGTTCCTTCAATCGTCAACAACAACACGGTCCAGGGTGAGACTTTTCTCCCCGGACAGATCTTCGTGTTCGGTGGCTTCGCACTGCGGGCCAATTCGCTTGGCCATCTGGAGCAGATCGACAGCTACGCCCCTGGCCATCAGGTCAGGTTTGGAAACCTAAACTACATGGCCGATATCCGCGGAGACTTGATCTTCAACGGATTCGGGCCTATGCCAGGAGCGCCGGACAGTCACGATGAGCACGGCTTCGACCTGCTGTCGGACAATGCTCAGGATATCGCCCCTGCAGGAGCCCCGGACCTAAATCCGGGGCAGATTGCATCGCCCGAGGACGGGTGGATGGACCCCGTCCCGGAGGCCGCACACCCATCGGCGGTAGAGCCGAACACAGACCTCACCCCCAAGGAAGCCTGTGACACCGGATCCCTGGACTCGTATCCGGTTGTAGGTTCCAGTCCACACTCCCGAGCCCGCCAAATCTGGGTGGGCTTCGGTAATGGAGTTCACCGCTGCGGATATTTTACGGCACTCGCCCTTTGGCGACATGCTAAACTCGTTAAGGTCCCTCTCTTTGTCAGGAGACTCCTCGCCGAACTATGTCCGGCTCGAGTGGGAAGCTGGCGACGAGGGAATTAGTTTCCCACCCACCACCCACTTCATAGCCACGGTCGATGATCTGACCGACGTGCTTGATTTCAACTCCGAAGACATCGACGGTGTGGACGACGATGTAGGAAAAGAACAGGAACCACCACCCACGGGGCGGTGGACAGCCACCTCTTCATATGACATATATATGGTGGAAACTCCGAAAGAAACCAATGGCGACGAGGCAATGGAGGATAACCCCTCAAGGAAGAGAGCAAAGCATGGGCGTCGTCAGCGCCATTCCAAGCCCTGCCACAGCAATACCGGCACTGGAGACAAAAACAATCCGGATGGTGCCGAAGATGAATACAACCCCGACCAGCCTGCCTTCGAGCATGCCAAACAGGAAGACGGGCAGGTCAGCCTAGACGAATAGGCGACGGACGGATACCCGGAGGAGGACAACTACATTCCCCCTCCGAAGACGAGATTAGCCTCGGCGACGACGAGTTCGTCGTGCCTAAGGACCCCATAGAGCAGGAGCGCTACAAGCGCCGGCTTATGGCCACTGCGAGGAGCCTCAAAAAGAAGCAGCAACAGCTCCAAGCTGATCAAGACCTGCTCACAAACAGATGGATGGAAGTCCTGGCAGCCGAGGAATATGGACTCGAGCGCCACACAGCTGACCAGCCACCTCGTGGCCGGGATAAAACAGCGTATCATCCCGAATACCAGCCCGCACCCCCACGCCAATACACTATGGCCCAGGGCAATAGGCAGGACCTGCAAGATATACTAGAAAACAAGGCAGGACAACCAAGATCGATCTATGGATCGCGGGGGCGCGGCCAACCACGTGACGATGATCGTCATGCTGGATACACCATCAACAAGTCTGGCTGGGCCGAACACAGCCAACCAGACTCATTCGAACTGCGTAGCCACATAGCCCGGCATAGAGGCGCCGCACACCCCCTCTGCTTCATTGACGAAGTGATGGATCATGAATTCCAAGAAGGGTTTAAACCCGTAGACATTGAATCATACGACGGCACAACAGACCCCGCAGTTTGGATTGAAGATTTCCTTCTCCACATTCACATGGCCCGTGGAGACGATCTACATGCCATCAAGTATCTTCCCCTTAAGCTCAAAGGACCAGCCATGCACTGGCTAAATAGCTTGCCGGCAAATTCCATTGGTAGTTGGGAAAACCTGGAGGATGCTCTCCTCGACAACTTCCACGGCACATACGTGCGACCACTGTATGGTGATGACTTGAGACACATCACCCAACAGCCCGGAGAGTCAGCCAGAAAATTCTGGACTCGGTTCCTAACTAAAAAGAACCAAATTGTCGATTGTCCGAATGCCGAAGCCCTGGCGGCCTTTAAGCATAATATCCGCGACGAGTGGCTCGCCCGACACCTCGGCCAGGAAAAACCAAAATCCATGGTGGCCCTCACGACACTCATGACACGCTTTTGCGCAGGCGAGGACAGCTGGTTGGCTCGCAGCAGCACCACGCCAATAAACTCTGGCACTTCAGACGTCTGATACAATAACGGGAAGCCACGGCGCAACAGACATAAGCGTCGAAACAATGGCGACCACACTCAAGACACGACAGTCAACGCCGGATTCAGTGGCTCAAAATCCGGACAGTGGAAAAAGCTATTCAAAAGAAATAATCAGGGATCGTCCAGTCTGGACCGCATACTCGATCGCTCGTGCCAAATTCATGGCACCCCGGATAAGCCAGCAAACCACACTAACAGAGACTAATGGGTATTCAAACAGGCCGGTAAGATAAATACCGATAGCAAGGACAAGGGAATGCACATGGATGATGACAAAGAGCCCCGGCGTCCGAACACGAGGGGACAAAAGAAATTCCCTCCCCAGTTGAAAACGGTCAACATGATCTATGCCACTCACATTCCCAAACGGGAACGAAAGCGAGCACTTAGGGACGTCTATGCGATGGAACCAGTCCCCCCAAAGTTCAACCCATGGTCAGCCTGTCCGATCACCTCTGATCGTAGGGATCACCCTACCAGCATCCGTCACGGTGGTCCAGCCGCATTGGTCTTAGACCCAATCATTGACGGATTTCACCTCACACGAGTCCTTATGGACGGAAGCAGCAGCCTGAACCTGCTTTATCAGGACACAGTGCGCAAAATGGGCATCGACCCTTCAAGGATCAAGCCCACCAAAACCACCTTCAAAGGTGCAATTCCAGGAGTAGAGGCCCATTGCACGGGCTCCATAACACTGGAAGTGGTCTTTGGATCTCCGGATAAGCGAGTGTTAATCTTCGATATCGTCCCTTTCCATAGTGGTTATCACGCACTGCTTGGACGAACCGCATTCACTCGATTCAATGCGGTACCACACTATGCATACCTCAAGCTCAAGATGCCAGGACCTCGCGGGGTCATAACAGTCAATGGAAACATGGACTGCTCTCTCCATAAAGAGGAACATACTGCAGCCCTCGCGGCAGAAGTACAATGCAGCCTTCTCCGGCAAACCACCAATCCAGTGACAACAACCCCAAACACCGTTAAGCGAGTCCGGAGTACCCCGCAACAAGATTGCCAGGCACGCCAAGAGCGCGACTAGCAGTTCGGCCTCCACTCCAGCCCCATCAAGGCAGCATTCATGCCGCGCGTACACAATTACGCGCTCACAATACCATGGGCATAGGCAGAGGCGCAATAGTGACTCAGATAACAGTGTGGTATAGCCGCAACATACTTTAAATAACCCTCCCTTTTTATCTTTCAGGACATTGCTTTTGGGCAGCCTCTTCAGAAGAGCCGGATTGTCGGATTTGCACAGGAGAGAAATCCAAGTAGGCAAAAGGCTTTATGCACGAAAGGGATACCCAGGTGGAATCTATTCATGATCGTTATACCTGTTTTATATACCTACATGCGTCCCGCCCTTGGATAGGACATGTCAAATAGTCCAATTTACCTCTGCTTAACGCAGTCATTGTAAACATATGCTTAGACGTATTATACATCAATGCGAGATTATATACAGCGTCAGCTTATTATTCCTACGTGGGATCCGGGCGGTCCGGAGGGGGGGCTATGCACATTTTTTCTTTAAATGTTTATTTACTATTGCATCCGTACAATTTGGTATGTTCAGTTTGCCAGGGGCTTCTTATGGTGCCCCTTAATGCGGCAAGACAAGTCTGAATACTTTCGACAGTGCGGCACCCCGAACTTATAGCACTGTATGCATCAGATCCGAATCATGTCTTGGGTCAATAGTTGGGTTAGCCCGGCTCCCTTGTTTTGGTACCTTACATTCCGTTATATCGACTAAGGTAGCGCAGGGAGAACTACTACGATTGTGTCCCGGTTCTTCCGGACGAACACCTCAGTGGAGAAAGCCGAAAACTGACCGGCATGATGTGGCGAGAGCTAGCCGCTGTTTGAGAGGTTTTAAAATCCTTAAAGATTTTTTCTGCTTTAGGCGAGGAATCGGCCTCATCCGATTTAGGCGTATGTGGCGCCCCAATTCATTTTTCCGAATTCTAGGGGCTTCGCTGAAATTTAAAATTATAGACTTCTATGGCTAAGTGAAAGTTATAAAGCCGCATAGTCCGATTGCCTTGTTCGCTGCGCCAAACACCTCCTTTAGGGACCAAATATTTGGATAAAGAGTGTCTGGGTTTTCCACGAACACCCCAGTACTAGTTACGTGGGGGGCGGAAGCCGATGACTGGCCTACTTTCAGAATTTGTTAAACAGCCGCACAGAGGGTAATATTTTAAATCAACAAAATGCTATATAGCGCAAATAACTTCGTCTTTATATTACAAATACGACAGGAGTACATTCACTCAAAGATCGTGTCCTTGGTACATTCATCGGCCACGAGGCGAGCACCTTTCATAATGCCATCATAGTATTTTTCGGGATAGTGATGCGCCTTGCCCACCGGCAGTCCATCCTTCACCAGGTTCTCAGCATCCAGCTTGCCCCAATACACCTTCGCACGGGCAAAGGCCCGGCGAGCACCCTCAATGCAAACGGATCGCTTGATCACTTCCAGCCGCGGACAGGCATTCACCATCCGCTTTATCAGGCCAAAGTAGCTGGCGGGCAAGGGCTCACCAGGCCACATCCGGACTATGAAACCTTCATAGCCACTTCGGCCGCCCTGTGGAGTTCAACCAGTTGCTTCAATTGGTCACTCAGGGGCATCGGGTCTTCGGCTACAACATACTGGGACTAGAACAACTTCTCCGTTGAGCTCCCCTCTTCGGCACGGTAGAACTCCGCAGCATCTGATATGCTGCGTGGCAGATCTACGAATGCCCCTGGAGAGCTCCGAATTCGGGCAAGTAAAAGAAACGTCTCCTCCACATGCTTGCTTTGCATAAAGAATGTCTTACCCGCCGCTATCTTCTTGGCTGCCTGGATTTCCTGCTGGGCCTTTTCGGCTTCGGCCTTGGCGTCTTTCATGCTCAAAAGGGCCTTCGCAAGTTCGGACACCTTCGTCTTGAGGTCACGCCCCAAGGACTCGAACTTCTTGCCGAGCTCCCGGAGCTCTTGCTGTACCTCGCCCACCCTAGCATTTTGCTTCTCATGCTCAATGCGCTCCATAGCCGCCTTGTTTTTGGCCTCGGATAGCGCCTTCTTCAGCGACGCCACTTCGATCGTGGCCCCTCTTACCAAATCATGACGCTTTCTTAGGGTCACCAATTTTTTCTATTCTTTGTGATGTGTGAACGGGATATTACTCACCTTTGTTCTCTTTGAGCTGCCTCTTCGTGAGGCTGAGCTCTCCCTAGGTCTACTCCAGGTCCCGCTTGAGTCCGAAGACCTCCGTCGTGCGGGCGGTAACGGCAACAAGCACCGCCTGCTTACAAGACACCTAATATTAGACTCTTGCGTATTAAAATTGACCCTCTATTTGGCTTTTGTTTCCGAACACCAAACGGAGTATCAGGGGCTACTGTCTATCTGGCGATAATTTCGCACACTTTTGATTACTTGCCTCAAAGCCTGCCAGGAGGCTGGTGCAGGCTTCGGTTAATCCGCTTTTTGCGGACCGAACCTTCTAAATGACCGCACTCATAAGAGTACGGTGCTCTTCATCCATGGAAGCGCTGCGAAGCGCTTCCAGCAGACTATCCAACGCCTCTAGCGTAACGGAAGTCATCGGCACGGATGGACCACCCGCCTTAGCAAGGGGCTGCCTGCCCGAATCCGGAGCCTTTGGAGGTTCCGGTACAGCGTCCGACTGGGAGCCCGACTTGCTGCGGCTCCCGTCGGCACAATCTGCGGGGATCTTGCGCCCCGTGTGCCCGGCGTCTGGGATTTCGCCTTGGGGCGTCTCCAGAGTCACCTCCCCATGCTCAGGGAGCCTTTGGGATAACACCTCTGTGGCATCTGTAGGCCGAGGGGAAGTGGCCGTTGGAAGCGAATTCATCGCCGAATCGCTCAAAGACCCATCTGAAGAGGATACCTCGAGATGGGCCATGGCCGGACTGCATATGTGCGTTCGGCGTTATAACAGACTATGAAGCAAAGTCGCACTAAAATACAACAGAAGTGCGGATAGTTATGATCTTACTAGGGGCTTCCCCCTGGGCAGCCACTCCTCCTCACTGAAGGCGGACGTAGTGGAGTAATCCGGGAGGGACGTCTTTCCCTTCTTGGGCGTCCTAGCCTCCCCCTCTGGGGTGGTTTTCCTTTTCTTCTCCACCACAGTGCGGGGAGGTGGAATTTCTTCGTGATCCCCCCGCCTCCGCGGGAGGAATCCGCCTCGTCATCCTCGGATGACAAGCCTATGACGGCCTTGCGCCGGGGACCTTTCCTGGTCCCCTGGGCCGTCCTCTTAGATCCTTAGGCCTCCCCGGATGGGGCGGCCCTTTCCTTTTCCTTCTCCTCCTCCCCTTCGTGCAAGGAGTGTTCCTCGTCGTCTTCGGACGAGGCATCCGGTGCGACCTTACGCCGGAGACCCTTCCTGGTCCCCGGGGCTTCTTTTCGGCCTTCTTCTCCGGCACCTTATAGGGTGCCGGCACTAGCATCTCCGTCAGGAGAGCAGTCGTTGGACCTTGTGGCAATGGAGCCGGACAGTCGATCGGCTCCGCCGTCTCTATGTACTCCTGATTAAGTACACACGTTGACTTGAGATCCTCCCATGAGTATGCTGGGAAAACTACATCTGGTAAGGGTTAGAAAACTCACCGGACAGGGGGGCGGGGCGTGGCATGGAGTCCGCGGTCCTCGGACATGGGAGGAGGTGTTCCGAAGCCTTTGAACAGCACCTTCCATGCGTCCTTGAGTGTCGTGCCGTAGAGCTCTTGGAGTGTTTGGTGTTCGGCCGGGACGAACTCCCACAGATTAAAAGCCCGTCTTTGGCACGTAAGAATTTCGCGGACGAGCATGACCTGGACTACGTTGACAAGCTTGATGTTCTTGTCAATCATATTCTTGATACAGTTCTGAAGTCCGGTCACCTCCGCAGGCTTGCCCCAAGCCAGGCCCTTCTTTTCCCAGGAGGTGAGCCCTATGGGAATTTCGGATCAGAATTCGGGGGCCGCCGCCCAATTGGTGTCGCGCGGCTCAGTGATGTACAACCATCCCGATTGCCATCCTTTCACGCTCTCTGCAAAGGAGCCGTCAAGCCAGGTGACGTTGGGCATCTTGACCACCATGGCGCCTCCGCACTTCGCTTGTTGGCCGCTTACGACCTTCGGCTTCACGCAGAAGATTCGTAGCCACAAGCCGAAGTGAGGCTTGATACGGAGGAAGGCCTCACACACAACGATGAACGTCGAGATGTTGAGAATGAAGCTTGGGGCTAGATCATGGAAGTCCAGCCCATAGTAAAACATAAGCCCGCGGACGAAGGGATGAAGTGTAAATCCCATTCCATGGATGAAGTGGGCAAGGAACGCGACCCTCTCGTGGGGTCCCGGAGTCAGAATGATCTACCCTGCGTTCGGCAGTCGGTGCACAATATTTGCGGCCAAGTATCCGGCCGATCGAAGCTTCGTGATGTGCTCCTCCTTCACGGTGGAGGCCACCCACTTGCCTCCTGCTTCGGACATGTTTGTGCGGAGAAGCTGTGAACTAGGGCGCTGGAGCTCGAGGGTGCGAGAATGGATAAGCAGAGGAGGAAGAAGGCATGGGTGGAAATGGGGAAATCCTTATCCCTTTATAGAGGCGACAAGAGCGGTGCACCTCTCCACTTGCCTGTTGATGATCGCTTATTTCCCAAGCGCCGCGATTGATGGTGCGGTTGGGTTACCCATGCCCGTATTGATGGGAATCCGGTGATAAGGGGACAGATCTCTGCTTCGACAAGACGTGCCGAGGAAACCGCCTCGCAATATGCGCTGGGGCTGGTTGTGGGAAGACGGTCCAAATAATGACTCGACCATAGTGTCATGTCCCATGTTTGTAGTCGTCAGTGGATTACATTTGTGGAATATCATTCTTTCTATAGTGGTATGTGAAGATCATCTTGCAAATCCAGACACGATTTGAGTGTTCGATAATTACTTTGGAGTATTCGGAGATGGAACCCGCCTTGCAATGCCGAAGACAAACTGCACGCCGGACTCAACGCCATTGAAGCCTGGTTTGGGGGCTACTGAGGGAGTCCAGGATTAGGGGGTATCCGGACGGCCGAACTATATACTTTGGTCCGACTGTTGGACCATGAAGATACAAGACTCAAGACTTCGTCCCGTGTCCGGATGGGACTCTCCTTTACGTGGAAGACAAGCTTGGCGATCCGGATATTATATTTCCTTCTTTGTAACCGATTCCATGTAAACCCTAGCCCCCTCCGGTATCTATATAAACCGGAGGGTTTAGTCCTTAGAGACAGAATCATAATCATCATAGGCTAGCTTCTACAGTTTAGCCTCTACGATCTCGTGGTAGATCAACTCTTGTAACACTCATATCATCAATATCAATCAAGCAAGAAGTAGGGTTTTACCTCCATCGGGAGGGCCTGAACCTGGGTAAAACATCATGTCCCCTGCCTCCTGTTACCATTAGCCTTAGACGCATAGATCGGGACTCCCTACCCGAGATCCGCCGGTTTTGACACCGACAGCACCCCTAGGTGCTTCATTGGCCCACTGGATGTCTTCTGGCCCAAAAAAGTCCTCGAGGAGTTTTGCTGCGTTTGGACTCCGTTTGATATTGATTTCCTGCGATGTAAAAAAACATGCAGAACACAGCAACTGGCACTGGGCACTGTGTCAATAGGTTAGTGCCAAAAATGATATAAAATGGCTATAAAATTATTGTAAAACATCCAATAAAGATAATATAACAACATGGAACAATCAAAAATTATAGATACGTTGGAGACGTATCAGCTCCTGAAGACGAAGAAGTTCCAGTTGTTGATCCTATCATAGCTGAAGACATTGGTCATGATCACCATGTTGTAGATGATGGAGTCCTTCCTCAGTTTGAACCAAATCCCATGGTATCATCGCCTGCTCCAACAAGCAGTGAATTGATCAGTATTTTCCATCCTCTGACTCCTGGTCCTGTGACGCCAATCACTCAAGTCATGCCAGTGGATGATGAAGCTATTTTGCGCACTCCTACAGCTCAAGTCACCATTCCGGTAGTTGAGACTCAGCAAGAAAGTCCTAACGACTTTGATTTCACAATCCCTTCACCACAGGCATCACCTTCCTTCAAAAGGCTTCACAAAGGTCCTACGTCTCAGGCATCCATGTCAAGCATACCAGAAGAGGATGTGCAACCAACTGGCTCAGTAGCACGTCAAAGTGTTCCGTTACACCATTCCCTCTGTGCTGCTCATGAGTCTGAAGCCAAAGCTGCTCAAGACATTTTGGCTGCATCAACCGATGAAGAGAAAGAAGAAGAGAGAGAAGCTACTCCCCCTGCCAGTGATCCAGTCGAACAAGTCGAGAATGTGCTTGTGCCACACCCTCCAGTCATTGAAGAGATGGAGGTTGAAACCAACGTGGCTACCACCAACAACACCACTGAAGCCAATGACACTGTCATGGCTGAAGACAATGTGGAGCCCAAAGCCAATGGTGCAACTGACTGCATTGTGGAGCCAATCACTTTTGATGACGCCGTTCCTCCATCAAGGCCTCATACAATGGAACATGCCTACAATCGAGGTGAGTTGGTGACTGTCAGATGGCCTATTATGGTACCATCCACTGCTCTGGGCCCTCAGTATGATTATCATGTGGAGCAAAGGCCACAAACTTTGAGGCCAAAGCCAAGACTGCCAAGGCTTCCAAGTGCTGCAACAACACATGGCTCATTTAGTGTGCTCAGCTTCAAAGAGCACAACACATTCTTTGACAGCGCCAAGAACCCATACAGGAAGCCCAAGATCTCCTCTGACAGGTTTTGGAGCCGACAGCAACGAAGCTATTACTCATACATCCTATACAACCAAGGCCGGATCTTTCCTCATAAGCGTCTTGATTGTGATGATGTTGCTGGGTTGCCTTCCCTTGAAGAGGCCCTTGACTGCTTCAGAGATGTTGGGCTGCTGCCATTTGTGGCTGACAAAGAGCACTGGAACGAAGAGCTTGTGCTGCAGTTTTACGCAACATTGCACATTCGAGGCTACAACAGGGATCCGAAGACTTGGATCCTTGAGTGGATGATAGGTGACGTTCATCGTGAAGCCAAAGCTCAGGATATCATTGAGCTTACTTCCCTACCCACTCTTGGTGAGTTGTGTGAACCAGGTTGTCAGTTGTATCAAAACGAACTGTAGAGCATCTTTCAAAAGCCAGAGCCCAATATGAGCCAGATGCTGAGCATGATGAAGCCATTGCCCCCAAGACGCCGAATACCCTAAGGAGTTCTTTGTCCAAGACCTAGACTACTTGCCCCGCATAGTATATCACATTCTGAGGCATACTCTATGGCCTATCAAACACGGGTACGCGTCGGTGCTATACAAACGGTTTAAAACCCCTTTCCGCGACGGCATTTGGAACTGTCACCTTGTGAGTGTGGGCGATTAGGGGGTCCTTCCCACACAACCCAGAAACCGTCGAGGATAGGGACCCTACAGTACTCATTTTCATTTGTGGTCACATTGCCATCACAGTCGATATTCTGTGGTGCTACGTTTACGATGCCCGGCTCATCACAAACGGTTCACTATCATAGTACGTGTATGATAAGCATACAATCACACACATTCGCTTTTCACAGACCGTATGCGATAACTAATTAAGAAGATTAGCTAATCATCATAGGAGTGTTGGAGAGGATTACGAAACGTCGGACCGTCGTAACATCATCGTACACGACATCTACCGCACACGCTATTTTACCAACTGTGTGCACACTTGCACACATTTCCTCTCTGTGAACCGTCTCGGATTATGGTGTATATCGCAAACGCTTGTATATTACCAACCGTGTGTGCCGTAACAACCTGGAGAGCATTATTTCACCATAATTTAATTGCTGCTATATCAAATTGAAATTGAAATTGAATGTATGTTATAGCTTTATTCATATCCATCAAGTTCAGACAACCAATGAATTATTCGATTCATAGGTACACATCAAGAATTACATATGAACCAAATAAAGAATGATGAACCACAGTTGTATACTTGTACTATAAAAGACGTAAAGAAAGAGGCAAAATACATTTTGGTTGTTTAACAAGGTGAAGCGGAATGCCCATATTGTGCCCTCCTCCATGCAGAAGGCACGCATGACTCTAGTCCAACCCCTTGTGATGGACGACCGCCCACCCTTCACGGTCTTCATGGAAAGATCTAGATAATCATCGTGTTCTGGTAGAAATACTTTAACCTTTGCATGCCCACCAATCATGTAGTTTGAGAGGTAATCTTTAGTAAACTGCTTTGGGAACCACTGCAAAGGAAAAAAGTTCAGACATTATCATCTAACATAACTCATTATGGGCAGTAAAAAGAAGGCTGCAGAGTTCTTACTTACCATCCCGCAGTTTGTTGTTATATTGGATAAAGTGTAAACAAATAGTTTAATTGCCATCTTTTGACCCATTTTACTAACAATCTTTATCATCTTCCTCACTTGATGCTGGTTCATCAATATCTCATTTCCCCATACGCAGGAAGGGTCGATGCGCGGATCTTTACCAATGACATATGTACCTAAAAGCACCAAGTTAATATTAGAAGATAAACACCAATTGCACAATGATGTAGTACAACACTCTTATATAATATCTTATAACATCCAATATACTCACATATTAGATGAATTAACATCTTATATTATGGGCCGGAAGGAGTTTATTGCATTCTTACAAATTATTGGCTGATTAACTGCTGTTGTATCCATGGGTTAGAGTTACTTTGAGCTAGTTCAGGCTCAAATTGCCCTAAAGTATATCTAAACATGAGGGCTAGTTTAAGCTAGTTGCATCTATAACCCACCCAAAAAAACTATCCAACCCAAGAGGTGCTTATTGGAGCTAGTTCTCCTAGTGCATTTATTGTCAATCTAAGTATCTAATCCTGTCATCCAAACACCTCTTTGGATGGAGTTAGTTCAGGGTTAGTCATGAGCTAACTAACTCTAACCTCTAAGCTAAGTTGAGTATCAAAACAGGGTTGTGTTGTTGTTGTTGTTGTTGCTGCTGCTCTCCTGCGTGTATCTAGACATCATCAGAACATTAAGGTAACACTCTTCCTTGCTGCTATGTAGCCTAGGATTGCATATGTAGACATTAAGTACATTGCATGTTGCTATGTAGCCTCAGATATATTACATATGGCCCTAGTTAACCTAACGATAAATGGGTTGCAGATATATTTAGTTAAAAGTTAGATTCACCGATTAGTCCCTTATCAGCCCCCGGCCTATATGGTACTAGCTACCGATATCTTGAACAGTGAGCATATATAAGCCATGGGATGAAACTAACCTAGATGGAAAACAGCAGTCATTCCAAAAATTGTCCTGTGTAGGGACATCGAGAAGCATGTTAAGCACAACAGGCTAAGCATCAACCAAAATTATCCATGGCACAAAAAATAATCTCCAAAATATAGCTTCAGTGTGCAGGTTTAAGCACGCTAGTAAAGCAAAACAAGTAGAAAGGTGTGTTAACTGCAACAGACCTAACATTTAACAACAAGCAAACATAGTCATTCAAACTGGTATTGTGCTGGTCTAAGTACACTGGTTATTGTTAAATAAAAATAGAAAGGTGTGTTTAACTACAGGATGCAGCAACCAAATGTAGTCATTCATGCCCTGTTTGTTTCAGCTTCGCTTGGATTTTAATCACCTATGGATTCGCTTCAGTGGTGAAGCTGTTTCTACGAATCAGCTTCACCACCGAAGTACACTTTGAGGTGCTTCAGGAAATTGCACTAAAAATGACCCAAATCCAGATTCAGATTCACTGACAAAGCTGATTCCATATAGCTATTTGTTTCGGATTCCATATTCGGCTTCACTAGCAAAGCTGAATCTGGTCCCAGAATCCAAAACAAAGAGGGCCATAGTGGTATTGTTGAAACTGGTACTGATGAAACTGAACTGCACAGTTCATACTTGCACATATAAAACATCATGTTGTGAATAACTGTAATAAACAAGGCATACTACGAACAACCAAAGATAGAATATGAAACTGAACATATGCTAACTACAAACAACAGAACAATCAAAAAACTTTAAAAGAGGCATATGCTAGCTATAACAGGCTTAACAACAAGCAAATATATGCATTCCTATCGGTATGTTTAAAACTGGATTGATGAAATGTACTGCACAGTAAATAATTGCACATACAGATCATCGCATTGTGAACAACTGAAATAAACAAAGCATACTGCAAACAACTCATTATAGCAATTAAAACTGGACATATTCTCACTACACTACAAAACGGACTCAACAAAACAAATCATGGGTTTCCCCCTATGAAGAGGCACGGCAAAACAAAGCATGGGTTTCCTCACTTGTCACAAATGGGCTCATTCCCGTGGGAAGAGAATGGACCCTGGATGCGCTCCATGTTGTCGCAGATGGGCTCCTTCCCCTTGGAAGAGCACGACTGTAGAGTGCCCTCCCTGATGTCGTAGATGGGCTCTTTCCCCTTGGAAGAGCAGATGGGCTCTTTCCCCTTGGAAGAGCCGGAGAGGGTGCCCTCTTCATGGTCGTCGTCGATGAGGTCTAACTTGGAAGCTCTGGATCCCAAGCTAGAGTCGTAGAACATGTCCTTCAGAAATGACAAAAGGGGCTCGATGGCGATGTAGGATGGCAAGTTGTTGACAGTGAGCCAAAGGAGATCAGCGGCGGGGCCATGCATGAGATCGATGGCGGTTGAACCCGAGGGGTTGGGGGTGGGCCACTTAACCTGTGACATAGCCCACCTCAGGCCGTCATTGTCCATGACCTTGATGTCGTAGCCGGCAGAAGAGACATGCCCGCATACTCTAGCCTGCTGCTTGAGTTCCTGCCGACAGTAATGGTCGTCAGCTTCCTCTGTGACGTCGGGCGAAGAGACCATGATACACCTCTTTTGGGCCAGTCGCTCCTCAAGATCCACAGGAAGCGTAGCCGGGCTTAGGTTGCGACGCTCTGGAGTGGGGGATGGGGATGAGGATCTGGGGGGAAAGGGGTGTTTGGCAGGCGTCATCTAAGAAACTTAGGGCGGCCTTGGTATGGAGACCGGTGGGTAAGCTGCACGGGCAAGCTGGTAGATGTTGACAATGGAGGTCTCGCGGCGGCGGCGAGGACGGCAGCGGGGACCTTGCTAGGGTTTCGAGCGAGGGAGGGTGTGTGTGTGTGCGCGCGCGTGTGCACCCGAGGAGGTTTTGGTGTGTGTGTGTGTGTGTGTGTGTGTGTGTGTGTGGAGGGGGGTGTTTGAGGAAATGATGCGGGTACTGAATTTTTTACAATGCGGGAGTCAAATGTGGGAGTGAAATGCCGGGGCTAATGAAAATTTTGATGATGGTGCATCCCACATGGTCCGGAGATAACAACCGTGTGTTATGAAACAGAAAAACCCTCAAGGCGAGCAGATATTTTCTAGGGGCAGGCAGGATTGGAAACTAGAAACATCGCACACTGTCCAGAGATAACAACCATGTGTTATGTAACACAAAAACCCTCCTCGAGGCAGGCAGATATTTTCTAGTGATGCAGTGGGATTGGGAATAAGAAACATTGCACACGGTCCGTAGATAACAACCGTGTGTTATGAAACAGAAAAACCCACAAGGCGGGCAGATATTTTGGAGAGGGGGAGCCTCGTGGAGCCCAATGTACTGTGCGGATGTGTGCGTGATAGGGGCATCGGCGTGGCACATGGTTAGTTTGAGTGAACCGTGTCTGTTGCGTCATCCGACTTGTCTAATGTTCATAAATTTGGCAAAAAATGACGCGGGAGAGGGTCCGAACACGAACACACTTGCATGTGGACCAAATTTATATGTATGAAAAAGGTGGTTTGATTTTCAAATACCAAATGCAACTTCGATGTCGCACCTATCTCACAAAGCGCACAATATTGCTTGCCCCCCTCGGGTCGGCACGAAGGGAATCATAAGCTATGAATGCATGCCCTGCTAACCCGAAGTAGCTAGCAAAGTGCAAAGAAGCTAGCAGCCCTCCCTCCCTCGTGTCGGCACGAAGGGAATCCTAAGCTATGAATGGATGCCCCGCAACTGTGGTTCACCTAGCAAACTGCGAAGTAGCTAGCAGCCCCCCCCCCCTCGTGTCGGCATGAAGGGAATCCTAAGCAATGAATGCATGCCTCCCCCAACCGAGGCTCACCTAGCAAAGTGCGAAGAAGCTAGCAGCCCTCCCTCCCTCGTGTCGGCACGAAGGGAATCCTAAGCTATGAATGGATGCCCCCCAACCATGGTTCACCTAGCAAACTGCTAAGTAGCTAGCAGCCCCCCCCCCCTCGTGTCGGCACGAAGGGAATCCTAAGCTATGATGCCCCCCCCAACCGAGGTTCACTTAGCAAAGTGCAAAGTAGCAGCCCCCCCCCCCCCCCACACACACACTTTTAAGTCAGCGGGCCAGAGAGGCATCTCATCAAGATTGATTGTAAAATGGACCAAGAATAATTCACCTTGGTCGTACAACCTCTCTCTTGTTGCTGGTCAAAGTGATGGTCGTCCATGCGACCCCAATAGACTAGCTCGCCAATAATCATGCAAGTACCTAGCTAGTCCCCGAAGACAACCACTTCATGTGTGTGGCACAAACATATGTATGGATCAGGTGTGCTTTTAGTAAACAATGGAACAACTTTGATGTGGCACCGTGATTTCGAACTAGAAGTCCCCACACTGAGTGAGGGTTAGGTTGATGATGCATATGTATGTTACACCACACTTCAAGCTGATGACGGGGATTCATGCATGCGCGTGCATAGTATATCCACTCAAACTTTAATTAGGTCTGAATCTCACCATGACCTATACTATGATAACACGAACCAAATGAAGAATATCCGCCATGGTAACATATCTTGTTGTCGGTCAAGGTGATCATGGATGTCCACGCAGGCCCACGAATATATATATAGGCTTGTGGCCGATAACCACGCGAGGGAGTGTACCATTCAAAGACAACCACTATAGGCATATGTATGGAGGTGATGCGTGAATGCATGTTTGAATACCATTTCACAACATTGATGTGGCGGTGCGTCGAAAATCATACACTCTCCCCACAAAGAGCGAGATCGGTTCATCACGTGTCGTTGTACTAGCCACTTTGACTCGATGGGAGGGATTCATGCATACACATCCATGCGATATATATAATGTATTTACAAGCAAAAAAATAACCCCTCCTAATTAAGTCAAATTAAGCACTCTCGTTGTCAGGAAAAAAATAGTGATGGACCAAGCGGGCCCACAAATGGAAAGCATCGATATTGCTGATAACTGCTTAAGTGGGTGTGAGAGGACCACCACCATCGCTTTGCAAGTGGGACAAAGATATGTTGAATATAATACATAAAATGCATAACTTTTGTCGGATTTCGGGCTCCGACAGACCCTTGAGGTTCGAACACTGGGGTGCACGCGGAGCTCACACCCCCAGCCTACTCATGTCTCACTGCCTCGCTAGGATCTAAAACTACACGAAGAACAACTCAAAGGACACGAGATTTATACTGGTTCAGGCCACCATTGTGGTGTAATACCCTACTCCAGTTTGTGGTGTGTAGATTGCCTTTGGGGCTGATGATGAACAATACAAAGGAAGAACATCCTCGCGAGGGTTTGTTCTTGGTTGAGGTGATGAACTGCTAGGGGAGTTCAGTCGCCTCTCTCTCTGTGTCTTGGGTGCGGATCCGATCTGATCTAGATGCCTCTACCCTGTGGGTGGCTAGTCCTATTTATAGGCGAAGGCCCCGGGACTCTTCCCAAATATCGAGCGGGAAGGGCGCCAATAATTGGCCATTTTGAAGGGGAACATCTAGTACACTTATCCTGACTAAAGTTGGTCCTTGCCTGCGAAAGTCCCTGACGATGACGCTGGCATGGGCTCCACGATGACCTCCGTTCCGCCGTCCTGCTGGTCTTGGTCTTGTTGCACCGAAATGGTTACCTTTGCTTGATACCCCTGCTTGCGCTTGCCCCCTTTGCACCAAAGGGGGGAATAAGGACTTTGCGCAGGCCAGCGCCCTCCTGGCGCCCGCCTGGCCTTGGTCGTCATGGCTTGTGTCACAGGCACCTCGTGAGGTACCCCGCCTTGATCTCTCTGCCTCCTCGCGAGCCAGCATGACGAGGCCGTGCCCGAGGAAGCCTCCTGCCGTCCTTCCCCGCGAGGCTTGGCCCCTCGCGAGGGTCTTGAGCATGTGCTGATGAAGATGGGCCGTACTGGGCCACTCCTTGAGCCATGCCGCAGGCCGCAGGCAGGCAAGTCTGGGTACCCCCATTCCCAGAATGCCGATAGTAGCCCCCGGGCCCAAGGCGCGCTGGGACTTGGCTTAGCAGAGAAGCGAAGAGGCAAGTGCGAAGCGCCGCGGGCCCCAATAGCCTGCGGCCTTTGGCGCCACGTGGCGGTTGATTGGACGTGGGCGTCCCTGCTCCCCCACGCCTCCTTATTTTGTGCCTAGCTAGGCGGACCCGTGGGTGCACACAATTTCCCCTCTTCTAGCCGCTCGCGCGCCTCCTACTTTTCCTCCTCTCGTGCTCCAGCCTCCGCCTCCAATCCAATCTCAAATCCTCCCCCTTCCCGTCGCCATGGCTCCGACGAAGAAGGGGAAAGGGCAAAAGTTGGTACCCTTGTCCGGCCCGTCGCCGTCGACGGCACCCGCTATTGACAAGTCGATCATACTCAACCTGGAAGGCTTGGACAAGGTCAGTTCTGCCATTGCCACCATCTTCAACGAGTGCGGGAGGACGACGGTCTGGCCCGCGTCTCACTTCTCCATTGGTAGGATAGCCACCGAGGTCCAGTACTTCGCTGACGCCCTGTGGGCGGGATTGGTTCCCCCCTTTTCCGGTTTCTTCAATGTCGTTCTTTCGCATTACCAGATCCACATGATGCATTTGTGTCCCCGAATCCATTACTCTTCTTGCTGTTTTCGCTTTTGTTTGCGAGGCGATGATGGGCATCCCTCCTTCAGTTTCTTTGCTGCGTCGTTTCTTCTCCTTGCGCCTCAACGACCCCACCCAATGCTCGGGGTGCGTGAGCTTCCTTGCCGCGCCAGAAACAACGGCTTCGGGAATTGATTTCAGACTTCCTCCGCCTGCGACTGGGTTCCGATAGCGGTGGCTGTCCGTGGATGTCGGAGTACTCAGCCCCCTACTCTCGGAGCCCACCTTGCCTGTTATCCCCAATTCGGGATGGGGCTAGGAGACGCTCATGAGCCCCCGATTCATCTTCGTCTGGCATCGCTTCGCGTACTTGAGGGCGTTCGGTGTGACGGCGCCCAAGGTGGTGAAGGAGTTCCTCCTGTGCTGCATTGCCCCTCTCCAGCGCCATTCCCGCCAGATGTGGTCCTTCGTGGGGCGTGAAGACCGCATGAGGCTCCAAGAGGAAGATCTGACGCCTGAAGTGCTGAGGAAGGTTCTCATGATCCTAACTGGCGACCCTTCTCCTGGCAGCATCCGGCATGGTGGCGCCCTGCTGTACCTCTGCTCGAACAGGGGTGACTTTGTGAAGCAGATGCCCAGCTTCGACGAATGGGGGTTGCGCCCCGTAGGCCTTAGGGGGCCCCGCGAGAACCCAGTCGTGGTGGTTTCCCTTCCGGTTGCCCCCGGCGGTCCCTCCTCGAGTGGTGGAGTTGGGAGGCAAGGGCCGCCGGGGGCTGAGGCGGCCGCTATCAGGATGACGACGCCAAGCGGGACTCCTGAGGCGGCAGCTCCTGAGGTCCGTCCTATGGTGGTAGAGGGGGCTGAGCCGCAGCCCACTGCCCCCGTGGTAGAGGCTTCTAATGCCCCAGCCATCCTCCATGGTGCGGCGCCTGGCAGCGGGCGCCAGGGCGATGCCCCCGATGTTGGCCCCATCGGTGCTTCTTCCTCGTCGCAGGCTGACCCTTGCGCCGATCTCCTAGGCTGCTTCCGAGTGGACTTCGAAGCTCTCCGAAAGAGAAGGGAGGCCTTGGGTGATGATTACCCTTGCCGCCTATTGAAGCGCAGGAAGTACTTCGCCACCGATGAGTAAGCCTTTCCCTTTCTCTGTTCCTTGCTTTCCTGCTGCTTACACTGATTATTGCCCTACAGGGCCCTTCCTGCCGAGTTCGCGGAGATGGCTGAGGAGCCATCCCTCCAGGCCCCGCTCTCTCCACCCTCCCCAAGCGCCCCGGGCTCCAACACTTCCCTTGTGGTGAGGCCGGTCGGAGAGGCGGGCCATCCTGTGATGCGCACCGATTCTGCGCACCTCGCGACCATCCTTCGCGAGCCCTCCCGGGGCATAGCCAGCCTGCCCTGGGCTCTTCGACTGGTTGTGGACGGTGTCGGGCTGAGGTCAGCCCTGCGGTCTTCCTTGGAGGGTGAACTGGTTCCAGGCCAGGCTTCTGGCGAGGCGCGTCCTGCCATCGCGAGGGCGCCAGCCCCCAGCCCCCTGCCCGGGGGGGTGCTGGTCCGTGGCCCTCCCCGTGCGCCCGAGGCAGAAGGCGATGCGGAAGACGTGCTCGAGCATGCTCGGGAGCGCCACGCCCTCCACCAAGGGTTCTTCCGGAGGGCGGCGGACGCGGTGAGCCAGCTTGGTGTAGAGCTCACTGATGAGGACGCACGCCTTGAGGCCGAGGGCCTGCGCCTAGCTG
>NC_057795.1:465668500-465738784 GCF_018294505.1 Triticum aestivum | reverse complement strand
AGAACAAGAAAAGGCACTTTAAAAGGCCATATTTGAATTTGAAATTTGAATCCTTGATTCAAATTTGTTCAAACACTTCTGGTTTTAGTTGCATTAGCCCAACACACTCATATTGCCATGTTTCATGCATGCATCATATTGTTGCACATTGTTTGGTGATGCTTGTGTATCGATGTCCTTTGCGACAGGATCTGTCCCCGAGGAGTACCGTGATTACCCTAACGAAGAACCGTATCCGTGCATCGAACCATCAGGCAAGCAACCAACCATTTGATCATATCGATACAATCCCATGTTCTCGCTCCTGCTCTCTTTTACTGCATTAAGACAACGCGATTCAAACTGCTGTGTGCTACGGTAGTTGAACCCATTTCCTCTGCATGACCTGTCATTGCCACAGTAACTAGATGAAACCCACTAGCATGTGTAGGAGTTGATTGAGCCATATGTATGTGTTGTACCTACCTTGCTATGCCTGCTATGCTTAGAGTCGTGTCAGGTCTGGTTCATCGGGGTGATGGGCTGGAGTGAAATGATTATGTTGGTAATGAGAGTGGTGTGGTGAACACGATTTGGTAAAGGTATCGATGAGAGGCCATGTAGGAGTACATGGTGGGTTGTTTCATTGAAGCCGACCTTAAGCACTGAGATCTGTATGTGTGATTTAAGAATCAGCTACTACCATGCATTGGGCCCGAAACCAATGGACCCTCTCGGCTTCTTATTCACCCTAGTTCTCCGTCCAGGAGTTGCAAGTAGTTTCTGGTGTTTGTAGCCTACTGGAGGCCGTGGACAGCGCTGACCGTAGGGGTGGGCTGTGATGCGGTAGGTACGTGGCCGGGTGTACCAAATACCCGTTAGGTATCTCGGGAACCCTGTTCACATCGTTCGGGGCCGTATGGGAAACCTCGGCCGGACTCCCTGCGGATGGAACCTGAATAGGCGATAAACCTGGACTGGAGGCTTAGGTGATTAGGTAGGTCGTGGCCGACACCCACGTTGGGCTTCCGCTTGAAGGTTGCCGAGTACATGTCGTGTAAACGACGATAAGTGGTGAGAGCGTGTATGAAGAAGTACACCCCTGCAGGGTTAACATGATCTATTCGAATAGCCGCGTCCGCGGTAAAGGACTACTTGGTTGCCTATACAGCTCATAGACAAGTAAATGGAAACTACTAAAAGCCTCAAGATAAGAGTGAGTGCCGAGGATGGCTCTTCCGTAGGAAGACGGAGGTGGATCCTCGGTGGTGTATTGAAGTGGTGAGTAGTGGACTCGTGTGCGCAAAACCATTTCAAGTTGGAGTATCGTAGGATAGCCTAGCCAAGAGTCAAAGCTGGCTTGCTGCAATAACTCCACCAACCCTTCTTGATAACATGCATGTATGTAGGATCTGATGTAAGACTTGCTGAGTACCCTTGTACTCATGTTGCTATAATCTACATTTTTACAGAAGACGCTGCAACCCCTTCTGATGGGTTCTATGTAGACGTTGACATCAACGAGTAGGCTAAAGACCCAGGTGGTGACCCTGAGCTTGTGAAGGACCACGTAGTATAGCTAGGCTTTCCAAGCCTCCTTTATTTTACTAGTTGTCTGTACTCAGACAAGTTACTTCCGCTGCTGGTTTGTATGACTGTATGACTTGTATGTTGGGTCGTGAGACCCGTACCTTTGTGTATGTTATGTATGGCTCCCTGAGCCTTAAATAAAGTACTTGTGTCGTAGAGTCATGTTGTGATGCTTCGTTGTATTTGCACATATCGAGCATATTGTGTGTATGATTGAAATGTTTGGTATGTGTGGGATCTGACTATCTAGTTGTTTATCTTTAGTAGCCTCTCTTACCGGGAAATGTCTCCTAGTGTTACCGCTGAGCCATGGTAGCTTGCTACTGCTCTGGAACACTTAGGCTGGCCGGCATGTGTCCTTCTTCGTTCCTGTGTCTGTCCCTTCGGGGAAATGTCACGCTTTGAGTACCGGAGTCCTGCTAGCCCAGTGCTACAGCCCGGACCCACTTGCTGATGACCGACACGTTCGAAGCTGGGTCATGGATGCCTGTCCCTGTAAGTCTGTGCCACTTTGGGTTTATGACTAGTCATGTCAGCCCGGGCTCCTTATCATATGGATGCTAGCGACACTATCATATACGTGAGCCAAAAGGCGCAAACGGTCCCGGGAAAAGGTAAGACGACACCCGTGGGGATACCGTGCGTGAGGCCGCAAAGTGATATGAGGTGTTACCAGCTAGATCGATGTGACATCGAGTCGGGGTCCTGACAGCGTTGGCATCAGAGCCGGACTGCCTGTAGGTTCTCCAAGCCAAACTGGTCGATGTTGAGTCTAGAAATTCTTTAGCTATATGTAGGGGAATTGTTTGTGGGTTGGAACGTAAGGCTCTTTTTACTCCTTATACCTTATGACTTTCTGATCTGAGTCAGTCCATTCTTCCACCGGGGGTTAAGGAATTAGGATCTATTCTCTCTATCAGGATCGCGAGTTACTAATCAGTAGTACCTTATAAGTTTGATGGTTACCAGCCTAGATCAGTTCTACTACCACATTATGTTGCCAGAATGGTTTCAGAACTTTGATATGGTGATGTTGAGTGTGTACGAAACCCTTTGTCAAATGTCTCAAATCCTTTTTGAGCATTTACAGCTGTTATGCTGCCGAAATTTTGCTAGAAATTCTGATGCCTTTGCATTATGATTGTGCTTTCAGATGGCCACTCGCGACCTCAATCAAGTGGTTCGCCTGACTCGATGCCTAGATGTACCCGGCCATACTGCTAAGTTGGTCAGGGTAATGACTGAGGCTGGATATCGCTGGTATCCCGAGTACATGGTCGAAGAGCAATTCCGGGACTTCAATCAAAGCCAGTATCTCTGCACTGTCAGGATATTTCCATCTTATCCTGGATCCACCGAGCCTCTTCACTGCTCCTATGGACTCGGGGTTACTATTGAGATGGCTGTGCAGGACGCCGCCTACTCTATGATGACCATTATGCGAGTCAGATCTGGTCTATTTCGGGACTCTGACTTCCGGTATATGCCAGGATCACTTCCGGGAGCACAAGGGTATCTCCAGGCTATCTATGCTGACTCCACTCAGGAGGATTCACGGACTCGCACCACTGCTGAGATGCTCGAGGATAAGGACCGTGAAAATCGGGCCTTAAGGTTAGAGCTCTTCAATACCCGTGCTGACCACTGGGCCACTTTGACTCGGTTCGCACCGGCGGTGCAAGCTGGATATTCAGATATGCGCGATCTCTATCCTGTGAGATCTTCTCTGCCAGACGTGATGGTTTGGCGTGATGTAGGATGCATCACCCCACCTCGCGGTCCCCGCAGGCCACCGTTTGTTGGTCCAAGGCCTCATCCTAGCCCCTATGGTCCACAAGCTCCGCGAGACCGTCTGTTTCCAGATGATCATGTTGAACTTCCAGGCTATGGAGGTGACTTCTACGAGGACTACTACGGATCGGTCTGAGTTAGTGGTAGTATCACTAGTTCGCACTAGCTGTGTCCTCTATCGTCCCGCGTGACTCGTGGGATATGACCTAGTTTGTACTGTTTCCGGAGATGTAGAAAAATAATGTATAGGAGCTTGGAATGCCTCCGATGAGATGTAATCCTCTTTTCACCGTAATAGTACTTGTTTGGTCTTGTACTAAACCCTGTATGGTGTGTATGACGATGGAATAAAAGAAGCAGTTTCTGTATCTACCATGTCATACGGATGATCATCTTGCATTTCGAGTTATTCCTTACATTCTATATCCTATGTCGGAATTTTACCATCCTGACTAAATCATTGCCTTGTCTACCTAGGATGGTCAACACGCGCGCTAACCCTGCTTCCCAAGAGCAGGCCGAAGGCAGTGAAGCCAGGAATGAAAATCTGCCTCATCCTCCTTCACTAGCCGAGGTGATGATGGAAGCTGAGAGAAACAAGCGGGAGACCAACCGTTTGTTGGAGCGTATTGAACAGAATACAGCACACCATCAGAGGGCTAAAGTGGTGTCACTCAGTGATTTTATCAAATTGCATCCACCCATGTTACACCACTCCGTCGAGCCTCTCGACGCTGATGACTGGCTTCGCAGTATCTCTCACAAACTGCGTTCCGCGCTGGTAGCGGAGGCTGACAAGGTCACCTTTGCTGCATATCATCTTGAAGGCCCCGCCAGTCTATGGTGGGAGAATTATGGAGCTATGCGCCCAGCGGGCCATGTCACAACTTGGGCTGAATTCAGCGAGGCTTTCCGTGAACATCACATTCCGGAGGGTCTCATGGACCGTAAACGTGAAGAATTTTGCAGTTTCACCCAAGGCCGACTTTCTGTGGATGCCTATAGCAGGGAGTTTGGTAATCTCGCCCGATATGCAACTGAGGAAGTTTCTACTGACGCCAAGAAGCAAGCAAGGTTCCGTAAGGGCCTTAGTCCTGAGCTTCGCCGCGACCTCCGTCTGCATGAGTGCACATCTTTTTCGAAACTTGTCAACAAAGCCATCAGTGCTGAAACTGGTCAGACTGACTATGACGCAACACGCAAGCATGGACGTGACACGGGTTCCTCATCCGGTGCTGGTCCTCAGAAGCGCCGCGTGTGGGTGCCCAACACCGCCCTGCCACCCAGGTTCACACCGAGGCCATCTTTCCAGGCGCCTCGCCCTGTACAACAGTCTGCTCCAGCCAAGCCCTATGGGGGTCCAACCAATAATGTTCCTCCACGTACCAGTTCCGTGACTTGTTTCAAGTGTGGGGAATCTGGTCACTATATGCGTGAATGCCCCCAGACCAACCCCAATCAATCTGCTAAAGCTGTTGGCCGTGGCAAGCCGACAGGAAAAGTATTCCACGCCAAGCCGGTCACCGCTTCACGTGGCCATGTCAACTGTATCTCTGCCGAAGAAGCTCAAGAGGATCCCAACGTCGTTCTCGGTACGCTTCTTGTTAATTGCCACCCGACATCTGTCCTTTTCGATACAGGAGCCTCTCATTCCTTTATATCTGAAAATTATGCTCGTTTGCATAACGTTGCATTCTGTGACATGCCATCCACTATGGAAATCTCTACCCCTGGTTCTAGATGGCAGACCTCTAGGGTAAGTTATGGAAATGAAATCCAAGTCGACAGACTTGTTTTCCTTGCGTCTTTGATAGCCCTTAAATCTTCAGATATTAATATCATTCTGGGTATGGACTGGATGTCAGCTCATCATGCCCAAATTGATTGCTTCTCTAGGACTGTTCAACTCACCCATCCTTCGGGGAAGATAGTCCATGTCTTGACCCGAATAGCCAAGCGACAATTATATTCTCTTAACGCCAGCCCTTTGCCAGACCTTGAGGACGTTCCGGTAGTCCGTGACTTCCCGGATGTCTTCCCAGAGGAATTGCCAGGTGTTCCACCTGACAGGGATGTTGAGTTCGTAATAGACCTCATTCCAGGAACCGTTCCGATTGCTAGAAGACCCTACAAGATAGCACCTCTAGAACTAGCCGAGCTTAAGAAACAACTCGATGAGTCCTTGAAAAAGGGTTTCATCCGCCCTAGTTCATCTCCGTGGGCTTGCCCCGTCCTATTCGTCAAGAAGAAGGATGGTACGGACCGGATGGTTGTAGATTACCGACCTGTCAACTTGGTCACAATCAAGAACAAATACCCGCTTCCCAGGATCAACGACCTATATGATCAGCTCACTGGATCCTCAGTCTTCTCCAAGATGGATTTGAGGTTGGGCTACCATCAAATCAAAATCAGAAACGGGGACATTCCTAAAACGGCCTTTGTTACTCGTTATGGCCAATACGAGTACACCGTCATGTCCTTCGGTTTAACCAACGCTCCAGCCACCTTTTCTCGGTTAATGAACTCAATCTTCATGGAGTATTTGGATAAATTCGTCGTAGTTTATCTCGATGATATACTCATCTACTCCAAGAACGAGGAAGAACATGCCGAACATCTAAGGCTAGTGTTGAAGAAACTTCGAGAGCATCGCCTTTATGCCAAATTCTCTAAATGTGAATTCTGGTTGTCAGAAGTGACCTATCTGGGTCATGTAATATCTGGTAAAGGTATTGCTGTTAACCCTGAGCGAGTTCAAGCCGTCCTTAACTGGACTCCACCCGAATCGGTCAAGCAAGTTCGGAGTTTTCTAGGCTTAGCGAGCTATTGTCGTCGCTTTGTCGAGAACTTCTCCAAGGTTGCCAAACCTCTAACCGAACTCCTCAAGAAAGATAAGAAGTTCGAATGGACTCCACAATGTGAGCACAGCTTTCAGGAACTGAAAAGACGCCTGACTTCTGCTCCCGTGCTGGTACCGCCAGACTTCTCCAAGGACTTTGTTATCTACTGCGACGCCTCGCAACAAGGACTAGGTTGCGTTCTCATGCAAGATCGACACGTAATTGCTTACGCTTCACGGCAATTGCACCCACATGAGGAGAATTATCCTACTCATGATCTAGAGCTTGCAGCCGTAGTCTATGCACTTAAGACCTGGCGACATTACCTCCTCGGTAATCGTTGCGAAATATTCACTGATCACCAAAGTCTGAAGTATATTTTCACCCAACCGGATTTGAATCTCAGGCAGAGACGTTGGGTTGAATTGATCACTGACTTCGACTTAGGAATAACCTACACCCCAGGGAAAGCCAACGTCATGGCTGATGCGCTAAGTCGTAAATCTTATTGTAACAACCTGATGTTACAACAAAGTCAACCGCTTCTCCATGAGGAATTTCAGAAGCTTAACCTTCACATTGTTCCTCAAGGTTTTCTCTCCACCTTGGTGGCAAAACCTACCCTTACGGATCAAATTATCAAAGCACAGAAGGTAGATCCGGGAATCTCCCGCATCAAGAGGAACATTCAGAAAGGAATTGCGGATTGTTTCTCCATTAATGATCAAGGAGTCGTATACTTCGGGAATCGACTAGTAGTTCCCAAAGTGCGCAACCTAAGGCGATTAATCCTTAAGGAAGCTCATGAATCTCCTCTCACTATTCATCCCGGTAGTACTAAGATGTATCAGGACCTACGCCGGAGGTTCTGGTGGACTAGGATGAAGAGAGAAATTGCTCAGTATATTGCAAATTGCGACGTCTGTCGTCGTGTAAAAGCAGAGCATCAACGGCCTGCTGGCACCCTTCAACCCTTAGCTATTCCTGAATGGAAATGGGATAAAATTGGTATGGATTTCATTACCGGGTTTCCCAGGACCAAGAGAGGGAATAATGCTATTTTCGTCGTGGTCGATCGTCTTTCCAATGTAGCCCACTTCTTACCTGTTCGTGAGAGTATAACCGCTAGTCAGCTGGCAGATTTGTACATCTCCCGAATAATGTCTCTCCATGGTGTTCCTTTGGAAATTAACTCGGATCGAGGAAGTCTTTTCACCTCTCGATTTTGGGAAAGTTTCCAAAATGCTATGGGAACCCGTCTTTCCTTTAGCACCGCTTTCCACCCTCAGTCGAGCGGTCAAGTGGAACGCGTCAACCAAATTCTAGAAGACATGCTTCGAGCCTCTGTTATCTCATTCGGAATGGACTGGGAGAAGTGCCTTCCATTTGCCGAATTCGCTTACAACAACAGCTATCAATCTAGCTTGGGTAAAGCCCCTTTTGAAGTTCTCTATGGACGACGATGTCGAACACCCCTTAACTGGTCAGAGACCGGGGAAAGACAATTCTTTGGCCCGGATATGATTCAGGAAGCAGAAGAACAAGTTCGTATCGTTCGTGAAAAGTTGAAAACAGCCCAATCCCGTCAAAAGAGTCAATATGACCGAAAACATAAGGCTATGACTTTCGAGGTTGACGAGAAAGCTTATCTTCGGGTCACCCCCTCTGAAGGGAACCCATCGTTTCGGTATCAAAGGCAAATTGGCTCCTCGTTACATTGGACCTTTTCGCATTCTTGCCAAACGAGGAGAAGTTGCCTACCAGTTGGAACTACCTCCGCACCTCTCCAGAGTTCACGATGTCTTCCACGTTTCTCAACTCAGGCGTTGCTTCTCGGATCCTATCCGCGAAGTGGACCACGAAACGCTTGATCTTCAAGATGATCTTACATATCGAGAGTACCCCATTCGTATCCTCGATCAAGCCGAACGTACCACGCGACGTCATAATATCAAGTTTCTCAAGGTTCAATGGTCGCACCATTCTGAGGATGAAGCAACTTGGGAAAGGGAGGATCGTCTTCGACTTGAATATCCCGCCTTCTTCTCGGAGGAACCCAAATCTCGGGACGAGATTCTTTTGAGTGGGGGTGAGTTGTCACAACCTAGTTAGTCATGCATTAGAGTGTTGCATCATGTTTACTTTTTCATCAGAAACTTGAAATGGGGATGACAGAACCCCCAGTCCCCTCTGAAACCAACTAGGGTTACTAAAATAATTTTTCAATGAACCTGAAATGCCCTTCTAAAATGCCCATCATTTTTGCCTTGGTTCAGAACCTCTGCCAAAAGTGGTGCACATTTTCCTAGGCCATCCTAGGGTTTTTGATTTAAATCATAAATATTTGAATTTGGGCATTTAAAATAATATAAAATATTTAAATGCTCAAATATCTCCAAACTAAAATGTTTCATGTTGGAAATAATCCAACTATGGGCCAGGAATAGTTTGGTGATTTTTGGAGTGGCCTAGGTATTTTATTTAATTCAACAAAGTTGCAGATATATTAAATAAAAACAGAAACCGAAAAAAGGGGAAAAACTTACCTGTGCGGCCCAGCCAGCTGGCCGGCCCAGCAAGCCAGCCCAGCCCACCACCGCCGTCGTCCTCCTGGCGCCAGTCGGCCAGGCGTGTAGCCGGCGCGCACGCACGGCCGGAGCGCCACGCCACCAGCCCGTCTGCCTGCCTCCCTCGCCAGCGCGACGCCGCGGCGCTTCTTCTCGGTGCCGCCCCGATCCCCTGGCCTTATCCCTCTCTCTCTCCCGTGCTGCTCCCTCTCTCTCTCTCTCACGGCCGAACACCACCGTCGGCGCCGTTCGCCATAGCCACCGTCTCCGGCCACCCCTCGCTCCCCCGACTAGCTCAGGAGCTCCGCCTCGACTCCCTCTTCCTCCCCACCGCTCCACAGCTCCCCGGAAGCCCTGCATCGCCGCCACGTCGCCGTTCCCCTCTTCGGGCTCCGACCGTCGTCGCCGTCGAATTCACCGTCACCAGCGCGTCCCCGAGCCCGCTAACCATCCCTGCAGCTCCGCGGTGAGCCCCCGGATCGTTTCCCCCTTCTTCCCTGGTCTCTCCCGACCTCTAGGCCCTAGCCCCACCTTGACCGAGAGCTCCACGCCGCCGGCGATGTCGCCGTCATGGTCACGGTCGCCGTAGCGCCCAACCGAGCACACCATCGTGCTCCCCACCTCACCAGGAGCACGCAGCACGCACCAACGCCTCCCCAAACCCCCTGCAACACTGATCCCGACCGCACCCGAACTCCGGCCGCCGCAGCCGAGCTCGCCGCCGTCAACTCCGGCCACCCCGAGCCCAACCACCACCACCAATAGTCGCGGCTCAACCTCAGCAACACGTAGATGCCTTCCGCCGTCCATTTGGTTGCCAGAATGGCAAAAAGCACTTTCGCCGCCGTCTCGGACCTCGCCGGCGTCATGTCGCCGGTGGGGTTTGACTTGTCCGACCTGGGGTTGACCCCCCCAGGGTCACTGACGCGTGGGCCCTGTCGGCCAGGTGGTTAGGTTAGCGCTAACTACTGTTAGTCAACCCCCCCTGACACTGACAGTGGGCCCCAGCGCCACTAACCCCTAATTAGGATTAATTTAATCCTGTTTAACCCCCCCTGTCACTGACGTGTGGGCCCCACACGTCAGGTTTGACCTCAGCCAGCCACAGTTGACCACTGACGTCATGCTGACGTCATGCTGGCGCAATAATTATATTTCTGGATTTAATTTAAATCAGGAAATTCCAGAATATTAATTAAACTTCAAAAATTCATAACTTTTATTCTGTAACTCCAAATTGGACAAATTATATATGAAAAATGATCAGAAAAATCCAATCTATCCATCTGTACTATTTTCATGCATGATCAAACAAGTTAAATTGATGTTTTAAGCAGAACAAGAAAAGGCACTTTAAAAGGCCATATTTGAATTTGAAATTTGAATCCTTGATTCAAATTTGTTCAAACACTTCTGGTTTTAGTTGCATTAGCCCAACACACTCATATTGCCATGTTTCATGCATGCATCATATTGTTGCACATTGTTTGGTGATGCTTGTGTATCGATGTCCTTTGCGACAGGATCTGTCCCCGAGGAGTACCGTGATTACCCTAATGAAGAACCGTATCCGTGCATCGAACCATCAGGCAAGCAACCAACCATTTGATCATATCGATACAATCCCATGTTCTCGCTCCTGCTCTCTTTTACTGCATTAAGACAACGCGATTCAAACTGCTGTGTGCTACGGTAGTTGAACCCATTTCCTCTGCATGACCTGTCATTGCCACAGTAACTAGATGAAACCCACTAGCATGTGTAGGAATTGATTGAGCCATATGTATGTGTTGTTCCTACCTTGCTATGCCTGCTATGCTTAGAGTCGTGTCAGGTCTGGTTCATCGGGGTGATGGGCTGGAGTGAAATGATTATGTTGGTAATGAGAGTGGTGTGGTGAACACGATTTGGTAAAGGTATCGATGAGAGGCCATGTAGGAGTACATGGTGGGTTGTTTCATTGAAGCCGACCTTAAGCACTGAGATCTGTATGTGTGATTTAAGAATCAGCTACTACCATGCATTGGGCCCGAAACCAATGGACCCTCTCGGCTTCTTATTCACCCTAGTTCTCCGTCCAGGAGTTGCAAGTAGTTTCTGGTGTTTGTAGCCTACTGGAGGCCGTGGACAGCGCTGACCGTAGGGGTCGGCTGTGATGCGGTAGGTACGTGGCCGGGTGTACCGAATACCCGTTAGGTATCTCGGGAACCCTGTTCACATTGTTCGGGGCCGTATGGGAAACCTCGGCCGGACTCCCTGCGGATGGAACCTGAATAGGCGATAAACCTGGACTGGAGGCTTAGGTGATTAGGTAGGTCGTGGCCGACACCCACGTTGGGCTTCCGCTTGAAGGTTGCCGAGTACATGTCGTGTAAACGACGGTAAGTGGTGAGAGCGTGTATGAAGAAGTACCCCCTGCAGGGTTAACATGATCTATTCGAATAGCCGCGTCCGCGGTAAAGGACTACTTGGTTGCCTATACAGTTCATAGACAAGTAAATGGAAACTACTAAAAGCCTCAAGATAAGTGTGAGTGCCGAGGATGGCTCTTCCGTAGGAGGACGGAGGTGGATCCTCGGTAGTGTATTGAAGTGGTGAGTAGTGGACTCGTGTGCGCAAAACCATTTCAGTTGGAGTATCGTAGAATAGCCTAGCCAAGAGTCAAAGCTGGCTTGCTGCAATAACTCCACCAACCCTTCTTGATACTATGCATGTATGTAGGATCTGATGTAAGTCTTGCTGAGTACCTTTGTACTCATGTTGCTATAATCTACATTTTTACAGAAGACGCTGCAACCCCTTCTGATGGGTTCTATGTAGACGTTGACATCAACGAGTAGGCTAAAGACCCAGGTGGTGACCCTGAGCTTGTGAAGGACCACGTAGTATAGCTAGGCTTTCCAAGCCTCTTTTATTTTACTAGTTGTCTGTACTCAGACAAGTTACTTCCGCTGCTGGTTTGTATGACTGTATGACTTGTATGTGGGGTCGTGAGACCCGTACCTATGTGTATGTTATGTATGGCTCACTGAGCCTTAAATAAAGTACTTGTGTCATAGAGTCATGTTGTGATGCTTCGTTGTATTTGCACATATCGAGCATATTGTGTGTATGATTGAAATGCTTGGTATGTGTGGGATCTGACTATCTAGTTGTTTATCTTTAGTAGCCTCTCTTACCGGGAAATGTCTCCTAGTGTTACCGCTGAGCCATGGTAGCTTGCTACTGCTCTGGAACACTTAGGCTGGCCGGCATGTGTCCTTCTTCGTTCCTGTGTCTGTCCCTTCGGGGAAATGTCACGCTTTGAGTACCGGAGTCCTGTTAGCCCGCTACAGCCCGGTTTACCGGAGTCCTGCTAGCCCAGTGCTACAGCCCGGACCCACTTGCTAATGACCGACACGTTCGAAGCTGGGTCATGGATGCATGTCCCTGTAAGTCTGTGCCACTTTGGGTTTACGACTAGTCATGTCAGCCCGGGCTCTTTATCATATGGATGCTAGCGACACTATCATATACGTGAGCCAAAAGGCGCAAACGGTCCCGGGAAAAGGTAAGACGACACCCGTGGGGATACCGTGCGTGAGGCCGCAAAGTGATATGAGGTGTTACCAGCTAGATCGATGTGACATCGAGTCGGGGTCCTGACAATACCTTCCTATATGCGGTATTTACCTACCGTTCCAAGTGAATTTGTATGTGCCAAACTCCAAACCTTCAAATGAAATTCTGTTTTGTATGCTCGAGTAGCTCATGTTTCAACTAGGGCTGCCTATATCTTCCATGCTAGGTGGGTTATTCTCAAGAGGAGTGGACTCCGCTCCTCATTCACGAGAAAGGGCCGGTAACCGGGATGCCCAGTCCCATGATCCAAAAAGATCAAAGCAAATCAATATAATTAAACAAAACTCCCCTAGGGCTGTTGTTAGTTGGAGGCACTCGTTGTTTCGAGCAAGCCATGGATTGATGCTTGTTGGTGGTGGAGGAGTATAAACTTTTACCATTCTGTTTGGGAACTGCCTATAACTCATGTAGTATGGAAGATACAACCATCTCATAGTTGTTGTGTTGACAGTGAAAGTATACCGCTCAAAATGTTATTCAATCTCTATTTTAAAATCGAGCTCTGGCACCTCTACAAATCCCTGCTTCCCTCCGTGAAGGGCCTATCTATTTACTTTTATGTTGAGTCATCATCCCTCTTATTAAAAAGCACCCGCTGGAGAGCACACTGTCATTTGCATTCACTACTATTGGTTTATATTGGGTATGACTTGACTGGATCTCTTTTACCATGATTTACAATGTCTAGTCAGTCCTTGATCTTTAAAGGTGCTCTGCATTTATGTTTTGTGGTCTCAGAAAGGGCTAGCGAGATACCATTTTGTTATATCATGTTATGATTGTTTTGAGAAAGTGTTGTCATCCGAGTTTTATTATTATGGCTCACTAGCTGATTATGCCATTGATATGAGTAATTGTGAGACCTAGGTGTTATTGTGAGTATGATTAGTTCATAATATTTGCTAAAACCTGAATGCTGGCTTTGCATGTTTACAACAACAAGAGCAAACAGAGTTTGTAAAAGGTTTTCTTTATCACTTTCAGTTTATCAACTGAATTGCTTGAGGACAAGCAAAGGTTTAAGCTTGGGGGAGTTGATACGTCTCCAACGTATCTGCTTTTCCAAGAACTTCTGCCCTTGCTTTGGACTCTAACTTGCATGATTTGATTGAAACTAACCCGGACTGACGTTGTTTTCTGCAAAACTGCCATGATGTTGTTTTATGTGTAGAAAACAAAATTTCTCGGAATGACCTGAAAATCCACGGAGGCAAGTTTTGGAAAATATAAAAAATATTGGCGAAAGAATCAAGACCAGGGGGCCCACACCCTGTCCACAAGGGTGGGGGGCGCGCCCCCTGTCTCGTGGGCCCCCTGAGGCTCCACCGACCCCAACTGCAACTCCATATATTCTGTTTCACAAAGAAAAAAAATCAGAGAAAACGTTTTATCGCGTTTTATGATATGGAGCCGCTGCCAAGCCCTAATCTCTCTCGGGAGGGCTGATCTGGAGTCCGTTCGGGGCTCTGGAGAGGGGGATTCATCGCCGTCGTCATCATCAACCATCCTCCATCACCAATTTCATGATGCTCACCGCCGAATGTGAGTAATTCCATCGTAGGCTTGCTGGATGGTGATGGGTTGGATGAGATTTACCATGTAATCAAGTTAGTTTTGTTAGGGTTTGATCCCTAGTATCAACTATGTTCTTAGATTGATGTTGCTATGACTTTGCTATGCTTAATGCTTGTCACTAGGGCCCGAGTGCCATGATTTCAGAACTGAACCTATTTGTTTTCATGAATATGTGTGTGTTCTTGATCCTATCTTGCAAGTCTATAGTCACCTATTATGTGTTATGATCCGACAACCCCGAAGTGACAATAATCGGGATACTTCTCGGTGATGACCGTAGTTTGAGGAGTTCATGTATTCACTATGTGTTAATGCTTTGGTCCGATTCTCTATTAAAAGGAAGCCTTAATATCCCTTAGTTTCTGCTAGGACCCTGTTGCCACGGGAGGGTAGGACAAAATATGTCATGCAAGTTCTTTTCCATAAGCACGTATGACTATATACGGAATACATGCCTACATTACATTGATGAACTGGAGCTAGTTCTGTGTCACCCTATGTTATAGCTGTTACATGAGGAATCGCATCCGACATAATTATCCATCATTGATCCAATGCCTATGAGCTTTTCATATATTGTGCTTTGCTTATTTACTTTTCCGTTGTTACAATTGCTACAAAACTTTTATCTTTACTTTTGCCACTGTTACCTTTATTATCATACTACTTTGCTACTAAATACTTTGCTGCATATACTAAGTTATCCAGGTGTGGTTGAATTGACAACTCAACTGCTAATACTCAATAATATTCTTTGGCTCCCCTTGTGTCGAATCAATAAATTTGGGTTGAATACTTTACCCTCGAAAGCTATTGCGATCCCCTACACTTGTGGGTTATCAGTTACCCGAAAGGGATTGACAACCCGTTTAACACGTCGGGTTGCGAGTATTTGTTATTTGTGTGCAGAGGCTGCTTACGTGGTGTTAGGAGGTTCTCCTACTGGTTCGATAACCTTGGTCTCATCACTTAGGGAAATACCTACCGTCGCTATACTGCATCATTGTCACGCCCAAGATGCGACCCTATCCTAAAGGAACTCGAGGGTCCCACCAAGGATAGAAGCACATCTTGAAGACGCTTTTGCAAGGTGGATATCATTACCTCAACATTACATAATAGATAGGGATACATACATAAGGCATACAATGCCACACGAATACAACATCATCTTACAAAAGAGCATCATCCGACTACGGATGAAACACAAACAGAAACTCAAACGACATCCACCCTGCTAGCCCAGGCTGGCGACCTGGAACCTATCCCCTGATCGAAGAAGAAGCAGAAGAAGAACTCCAAGACAAGCAAACATCGCTCTCACGTCATGATCATCACATAACCTGTACCTGCAACTGTTGTTGTAGTAATCTGTGAGCCACGAGGACTCAGCAATCCCATTACCATGGGTATCAAGACTAGCAAAGCTAAATGGGAAAGGAAGGGGTAAAGTGGTGAGGTTGCAGCAGCGACTAAGCATGATATGGTGGCTAACATACGCAAATAAGAGCGAGAAGAGAGCAAACGGAACGGTCGTGAAGCTAGCAATGATCAAGAAGTGATCCTGAACTCCTACTTACGTCAAACATAACCCAAGACCGTGTTCACTTCCCGGACTCCGCCGAAAAGATACCATCACGTCTACACACGCGGTTGATGCGTTTTAACTCGAATCTGGTGTCAAGTTATCTACAACCGGACATTAACAAATTCCCATCTGCCACATAACCGCGGGCACGGCTCTCGAAAGATTATACCCTGCAGGGGTGTCCCAACTTAGCCCATGATCTCGCGATCAACGAAGGATATTCCTTCTCCCAGGAAGACCCGATCAGTCTCGGAATCCCGGTTTACAAGACATTTCGACAATGGTAAAACAAGACCATCAAAGCCGCCCGATGCACCGTCAATCCTGATAGGAGCTGCACATATCTCGTTCTCAGGGCAACACCGGATGAGACATCCTACGAGTAAAACCAGACCTCGAGTTTCCTCGAGGGGGCCCCGCAGTCTACTCGGTTCGGACCAACACTTAGACAAGCACTGGCCCGGGGGGGCTAAAATAAAGATGACCCTCGGGTTGGCCGACCCCAGGGAAGGGTATAGGTGGTGGTGAGGCAAATGGTAAAACCAAGGTTGGGCCTTGCTGGAGGAGTTTTATTCAAAGCGAACTATCAAGGGGGTCCCATAAATCACCCAACCGTGTAAGGAACGCAAAATCCGGGAACATAACACCGGTATGACAGAAACTAGGGCGGCAAGAGTGGAACAAAACACCAGGCATAAGGCCGAGCCTTCCACCCTTTACCAAGTATATGGATGCATTAATTAAATAAGAGATATTGTGATATCCCAAAATGATCCTGTCCATCATGGAGCAATCTTCAACTTCACCTACAACTAACAACGCTATAAGAGGGGCTGAGCAAAGCGGTAACATGGCCAAGCAACGGTTTGCTAGGAAGGGTGAAAAAGGTTAGAGGCTGACATGGCAATTTGGGAGGCATGATAAACAAGTGATGGGTAGCGCAACCTAGCGATAGAACGAAGCAACTAGCAAGCAAAGATAGAAGTGATATCGAGGGTAATGGTCATCTTGCCTGAAATCCCGCTAGGAAGAAGAACGAGTCCATGAAGAAGACAAACTGACGTAGTCGAACGAATCCTCACAACTCCGGAACAAAACCGAAGCTAACGAGAGAAGCAAACCGGAAAGAAGCATACAACATGGTAAACACACAAGCATAATCATGGCATGATGCACAATCAAGTATGATGCATGTCCGGTTTAAAGAGGCATGGCATGGCAAAGTGCAACAAACAATACTACAAATTAAGTGGAGCTCAATATGCAACGAGTTGCATATTGACAAAACACCACATCAATTATTTAGTTTTCTCTCGTTTAGGAACACAACAATATTACATGTTGTTATAAACATGGCAAGAGGTGAAACATAATTAAACTACCTATCTAGGCAAGTTTAAGTGAGGCCGGGACCAACAAACAACAATTCCCGTAAATCCTCATGTTATTTAGCAATTTATTGCAACAACAATTTTAAACATTTTAAATGTTGTTATCATGATGTGGATGACATATGCAAGTTTTATGCAATTTTATGAAAATGTTGACATGAGCTATTATGAAGCATTTGTCACCGTGGCGGAACGAAAGAGGTGCCACGGCAACTACAACGGAAATGGTGCCACGGCAACATTCCGATGATCCGACAACTCATTGAGACACCGGTGCAAAAGAAAGTGTGGACGTACGGTACATGCAAAAGAAGGTGGGGTGATCCCGGATACCGGGTTCCCATGGGTCGACGACATGACAAACAAGGAGGAATGTGCAAGGATCAACTTGGACATGGTTTGAACATGAGCATCTCATACAACATGCATTCATTCTCAGAAGGTTGTCTCGGCGGTTATACCTTCGAAGCGTGCATTCGGAGTGGAACGCGTTAGTCGAAGGAAGTAGTGGTACACGGGCAGTAGTGGAAGTAGTTGTACACGTCCGTTTCGGAGAGGTACTTGACGAATCCAACGTCTTCGAGGCGACGGTAGTGGTACACGTTATCTTGTCGAATCCACGGCGGTGGTAATGGTTCACTTGACAGTCTTCGGTGATGGTTGTCATACACGTTCGAGGAGGGTCCTGGCGGGTCGTAGTGGTACTTGGGATCTTCTAAACTTCCCAATATTGACGAAACGAATGGGTACTTGGTCTTGATGTCCACGGGAACCGGAAGTGAAGATGCACGGAGGCAACAATAGTGTACAGCGCCAACCCAAGGTGGTCAGTGCGGCGGCCACCTGCGGTGGTGCTCAGGACTCGCAATAGTGCTAGTGCTCCATGGAGAAAGCGCTGCTGGTCATGCGTGATGAACTGGCCGAGGAAGAGTGGTCGAACAAGGCAGGGGCAGCTCGGTCACGCGCGTTGCGGGCGGCAGAGGACGAAGCAGAGGGGTGGAGCAGCTTGGGTGCAGGTGCGAGAAGCAAGGCGGTGACGCTCGCTGGACGTGCAGCTAACAACAGAGGTCGAGGTCACCGATGGAGAAGGAGGCTGCAGGGGTGCGGCGATGCTGATGGCCTCGCGGGCCATGGCGGGCGACGGGCACGATAGGAGAAGGCGGGTGCCGTGACGGTGTGGCTCCTGTGGTTGAGGACAAACGGAGGGAGGAGGAGGCGCGGGCGCTGACGAGGGCGGCGGAGCACGGGTAGGAGGTGATGCGGGTCGTCCTCCTTTCCCTAGACATGACGAGGCAGGGGAGGTCTTGGCGCGGGGCTCCGACGACGCAGGGCGCCGCGGCGGGGCTTGAGCAACGGCGAGGAGCGGCGGGATCGAGAGGCATGGGAGGAGGGGATCGAGGAGAAAGGAGGAGAGCGGGGTCGAGTGTAGCCTCCTGGCGTTGGTTGTGCGTGGCGGCGGCGCACAGGGGAAGATGGGGAACGAGAGGGAGAGATCGAGAGGAGGGAGTGGTGGCGCAAGTGAGGAGAGCAGGGTGCGGGCTAGGGTTAGAGCTGGTGGGGGCGCCAACTAGGCTTTGGGCTTAGGGGCCGGCTGGCATGCAGGCTCTCTTCTCTCTCACTAATTTTGTTTAATAGAAGAGCATTAGAGAGAAGGAAAAGGAAGATGGGCTAGGGAAAAGAAGTTGAGCAGGAGGACAATTTTCCTGGACTCATAAAAATGTGCTCGTTCCAAGAAAAATGAAGTGGGCAAGATTGCGAGGTTTACATTTGAATTTAATTCAAATGGTTTGAACAAGGAGTAGGAATCCGAAGTTTCCGAAAATGTTGAACATTTAGGAAGAGCCTCGATAAAATGATAAAAGAATAAGAGGACAAGTCGGAGACCAAGAATTGAGATAACAAAGGCATTGAGATTTATTTGCAAGTGTGTCAAAGGTAATTCCACATCCATGGAATACTTTATAATAGCTCCCTAATATTGGGAGGATATGTTATAAAGAGAAGTCACCCTTCCCTCGATTTAAATAGATGAACCATCTATGCAATTTATTAGTTGAGTTGAGATGCAAAGATTAAAGACATGAAGGCATGATGACATGATGCAATGCAAAAATAAAAGAGCAAGCACAAAAGAAACACAAGGCGAAACTCGGAATAGCTGGAAGTCTTCTGGAGCGTCGGTCTCGGGGCGTTACAATCATCCCTTCCTCTTTGGGGAAATACCGACGTAGTTCTAGCAGACATCAGTTTGTTGCACCAACAAACTGTAGGGGTCTCTCTTATAGTCTTTCTATCAAAAGAAAACATTACAAAACAAAATATGATATTCCTCAATGTGTTGCTATTTGTTGCTGTTATTATTAGTACTATTAAATGACAATCACAACTTTCTTAATACAACAAAAAACATTTTTTTTCTTATCTTACCGAACCACATATATTTTCTTATCCTATCAAATCACATATATCTCTATATTAAATGTGAGTTGGTAGTCCGCCACGCACGGTATATTTTCGCCTACATGGTTTATTTTCGCCTTCAGCTCCCATCACCACCACTCCATGCTAGTTTTTTCTCCCTTGCACACTCCCACCTTTGTGGTGGTAGGCGGGTCGTCAGACCGCCACATACATGCGTTCGTGGAAGTGGTCATATTATATTTCTTGCCAGTCATACAGAGAGCCAGACATACTACATTCTCAAATCAAGTGTGTCCATTCAAATGTCAAAAAATTCGTTAAGAAAATGTGTCCTACATTACTCGATAGGCCTTGGAGATATGAATCCACTGCAATAGGCGTGTCAAATGTGTAATATCTCTATTATAAAAGAGAATATTTATGTAGTTGTCATTCATAGCAACCATTCATGCGAAAATAATATAAAGCGAGCATAGAATCAATTTGGAAATAAAGTCATTAATGCAATTAATTAGCTAGATAATTAATTACACATGCAATTGTAGGATCGAAAGTATGTCTAGAGGAGGGGGGTGATTAGACTACTTGCCAAATAAAAATCTAGCCTTTTTCCAATTTTAAGTCATGGCATATTTTAGAAACTTAGCACAAGTCAAGCAAACAACCTACACATGCAATTCTAAGGGTATAGCAGCAGAATGTAAATCATTGCATATGAAGGTAAAGGGGAGGAGTTTGGAGGGAGCAAACACAATGTAGACACGGAGATTTTTGGCGTGGTTTCGATAGGTGGTGCTATCGTACATCCACGTTGATGGAGACTCAACTCATGAAGGGTAACAGTAGCGCGAGTCCACGGAGGGATCCACCCACGAAGGGTCCATGAAGAAGCAACCTTGTCTATCCCACCATGGCCATCGCCCACGAAGGACTTGCCTCACTTGGGTAGATCTTCACGAAGTAGGCGATCTCCTTGCCCTTACAAACTCCTTGGTTCAACTCCACAATCTTGACGGAGGCTCCCAAGTGACACCTAACCAATCTAGGAGACACCACTCTCCAAAAGGTAATAGATGGTGTGTTGATGATGAAGTCCTTGCTCTTGTGCTTCAAATGATAGTCTCCCAACACTAAACTCTCTCTCACAGATTTGGCTATGGTGGAAAAATGATTTGAGTGGAAAGCAACTTGGGAAAGACTATAGATCAAGATTCTTGTGGTTGGATTGAAATGTCTTGGTCTCAACACATGAGTAAGTGGCTCTCTCTCAAAAAATGAGTAGTGGAAGTGTAGTCATGTTCTAATGGCTCTCTCTCGAATGGAGAAGGGGTGGAGGGGTATATATAGCCTCCACACAAAATCTAACCGTTACACACAATTTACCAAACTCGATGGACCGAATAGTGAAACTCAGTGAGACCGACTTGGTTCAAAATGTGAATGTTAGGCTTTTTGGTGGGACCGACAACATCAACTCGGTGAGACCGATGCGCTAGGGTTAGGGCAAAACCTCATCTCAGTGAGACCGACCACATGAACATGGTGAGACCGATTTCAGTAATAAGCAAACAGAGACGTGGTCAGGCAAACTCGGTGGGACCGATCGCTCATCTTGGTTAGACCGAAACATTACAAAAAGGAAACAGAGAGTTTGCATTATGAACTCGGTGGGACCGATCACTCATTTCAGTTAGACCGAAACGTTACGAAGGGAAACAGAGAGTTTGCAATCCCATCTCGGTGAGGCCGAGATCCCTATCGGTAAGACCGAACTAATTAGGGTTTGTGGATATGGCTATGTCAAGTGAACCCGGTGGCGCCGGATAGATCAAATTGGTGGGGCCGAGTTTGACTTTAGGTTTAGCACATATGTGGAAATGAGAAAGTGGTTGAGGGTTTTTGGAGCATATCACTAAGCATTTGGGGCAAGCAAGCCATTAAGCAACACCTCATCCCCTTTTAATAGTATTGGCTTTTCCTATGGACTCAATGTGATCTTGGATCACTAAAATGAAAATGTAGAATCTTGAGGTTTTACCAATAAGTGTGTTGGAAATATGCCCTAGAGGCAATAATAAAATGGTTAATATTATATTTCCTTGTTCATGATAATTGTCTATTGTTCATGCTCTAATTGTATTGATCGGAAACCGTAATACATGTGTGAATACATAGACCACACCATGTCCCTAGTGAGCCTCTAGTTGACTAGCTCGTTGATGAATAGATGGTCATGGTTTCCTGACTATGGACACTGGATGTCATTGATAACGGGATCACATCATTAGGAGAATGATGTGATGGACAAGACCCAATCCTAAGCATAGCACAAGATCGTGTAGTTCGTTTGCTAGAGCTTTTCTAATGTCAAGTATCATTTCCTTAGACCATGAGATTGTGCAACTCCCGGATACCGTAGGAGTGCTTTGGGTGTACCAAACGTCACAACATAACTGGGTGACTATAAAGGTGCACTACAGGTATCTCCGAAAGTGTCTGTTGAGTTGGCACGAATCGAGACTGGGATTTGTCACTCCGTATGACGGAGAGGTATCTCTGGGCCCACTTGGTAATGCATCATCATAATAAGCTCAATGTGACTAAGTAGTTGGTCATGGGATCATGCATTATGGAACGAGTAAAGTGACTTGCCGGTAACGAGATTGAACGAAGTATTGGGATACCGACGATCGAATCTCGGGCAAGTAACGTACCGATTGACAAAGGGAATTGTATACAGGATTACTTGAATCCTCGACATCGTGGTTCATCCGATGAGATCATCATGGAACATGTGGGAGCCAACATGGGTATCCAGATCCCGCTGTTGGTTATTGGCCAGAGAGCTGTCTCGGTCATGACTGCATGATTCCCGAACCCGTAGGGTCTACACACTTAAGGTTCAATGACGCTGGGGTTATAAGGAAGATTTGTATGTGATTACTGAATGTTGTTTGGAGTCCCGGATGAGATCCCGGACGTCATGAGGAGTTCCAGAATGAGCCGGAGGTGAAGATTTATATATAGGAAGTCATCATACGGTCACCGGAAATATTTGGGGGTATACCGGTATTGTACCGGGACCACCGGAGGGGTTCCGGGGGTCCACCGGGAGGGTCCACCTTCCCCGGAGGGCCTTATGGGCTGTAGGTGGAAGGAAACCGGCCCCAAGTGGGCTGGGCGCCACCCCCTAGGGCCCAAGCGCCTAGGGTTGGGGGGGACCCTAAAGGGGGTGCCCCCCTTGGCTTGTGGGGCAAGCCCCCTCCCCCCTTGGCCGCCGCCCCCCCTCTAGATCCCATCTAGAGGTGTCGAACCCCTTTCCCCTTCTCCCTATAAATAGAGGGGTGGAGGGAGGGGTGCAGCACCATATCCAAGGCGCAGCCCCTTCCCTCCCCAACACCTCTCTTCCTCCGCAAGAGCTTGGTGAAGCCCTGCCGGAGAACTGTCACTCCATCACCACCACGTCGTCGTGCTGCTGTTGGAGCCTTCTTCCTCAACCTCTCCCTCCTCCTTGCTGATTCAAGGTGCGGGAGATGTCACCGGGCTGCACGTGTGTTGAACGCGGAGGCACCGTTGTTTGGTGCTTAGATCGGATTCGGCCGCGATCTGAATCGCTACGTGTACGACTCCTCCAACCGCGTTCTTGCAACGCTTTCGACTCGTGATCTTCAAGGGTATGATGATGCACTCTCCTCTCTCTCATTTCTAGTTACTCCATAGATTGATATTGGTGATGTGTAGAGATTTTTTAATTTCTGCAACGATCCACAACAGTGGCATCATGAGCTAGGTCTATGAGTAGTTTCTATGCACGAGTAGAACACAAGTTTGTTGTGGGCGTCGATTTTGTCAATTTACTTTCCACTACTAGTCTTATCTTGTTTCGGCGGCATCGTCGGATGAAGCCGCCCGGACCAACCTTACACGTACGCTTACGTGAGACAGGTTCCACCGACTGACATGGACTAGTTGCATAAGGTGGCTAGCGGGTGTCTGTCTCTCCCACTTTAGTCGGATCGGATTCGATGAAAAGGGTCCTTATGAAGGGTAAATAGTAATTGGCATATCACGTTGTGGTTTTGGCGTAGGAAAGAAACGTTCTTGCTAGAAACCTATAACAGCCACGTAAAAAAACTTGCAACAACAATTACAGGACATCTAACTTGTTTTTGCAGCATGTGCCGTGTGATGTGATATGGCCAAAAGGATGTGATGAATGATATATATGTGATGTATGAGATTGATCATGATCTTGTAGTAGGAATCACGACTTGCATGTCGATAAGTATGACAACCGGCAGGAGCCATAGGAGTTGTCTTAATTTATTGTATGACCTGCGTGTCATTGAATAATGCCATGTAATTACTTTACTTTATTGCTAAAGCGTTAGCTATAGTAGTAGAAGTAATAGTTGGCGAGACAACTTCATGAAGACACGATGATGGAGATCATGGTGTCATGCCGGTGACGATGATGATCATGGCGCCTCGAAGATGGAGATCAAAAGGAGCAAAATGATATTGGCCATATCATGTCACTATTTGATTGCATGTGATGTTTATCATGTTTTACATCTTATTTGCTTAGAACGACGGTAGCATAAATAAGATGATCCCTCGCTAAAATTTCAAGAAAGTGTTCCCCCTAACTGTGCACCGTTGCGAAGGTTCGTTGTTTCGAAGCACCACGTGATGATCGGGTGTGATAGATTCTAATGTTCGAATACAAGGGTGTAAGCCAGATTTACACAAGCAAAACACTTAGGTTGACTTGACGATCCTAGCATGTACAGACATGGCCTCGGAACACAAGAGACCGAAAGGTCAAACATGAGTCGTATAGTAGATATGATCAACATGAAGATGTCCACTGATGATGACTAGTCCGTCTCACGTGATGATCGGACACGGCCTAGTTGACTCAGATCATGTATCACTTAGATGACTAGAGGGATGTCTATCTGAGTGGGAGTTCATTAAATAATTTGATTAGATGAACTTAATTATCATGAACTTAGTCTAAAATCTTTACAATATGTCTTGTAGATCAAATGGCCCACGCTAATGTTGTCCTCAACTTCAACGCGTTCCTAGAGAAAACCAAGCTGAAAGACGATGGTAGCAACTATACGGACTGGGTCCGGAACTTGAGGGTCATCCTCATAGCTGCCAAGAAAGCATATGTCCTTGAAGCACCGCTAGGTGAAGCACCAGTCCTAGCAAACCAAGACGTTATGAACGCTTGGCAGTCGCGTGTTGATGATTACTCCCTGGTTCAGTGCGGCATGCTTTACAGCTTAGAACCGGGGCTCCAAAAGCATTTCGAGCAGCACGGAGCATATGAGATGTTCCAAGAGCTGAAAATGGTTTTCCAAGCTCATGCCCGGGTCGAGAGATATGAAGTATCCGACAAGTTCTACAGTTGTAAGATGGAGGCGAATAGTTCCGTCAGCGAACACATAGTCAAAATGTCTAGGTTGCACAACCGCTTGTCTTATCTGGGAGTTAATCTCCCGAATGACACAGTCGTTGACAGAATCCTTCAGTCGCTTCCACCAAGATATAAGAGCTTTGTGATGAACTTCAATATGTAGGGGATGGAGAAAACCATTCCTGAGGTATATTCGATGTTGAAATCAGCGGAGGTAGAAATCAAAAAGGAACATCAAGTGTTGATGGTGAATAAAACCACTAAGTTCAAGAAAGGCAAGGGTAAAAAGGGCTTCAAGAAAGACGGCAAGGGAGTTGCCCCGCCCAGTAAGCAAGCTGCCGGGAAGAAGCCAAAGAATGGACTCAAGCCTGAGACTGAGTGTTTTTATTGCAAGGGAAATGGTCACTGGAAGCGGAACTGCCCCAAGTACTTAGCGGACAAGAAGGCCGGCGACACCAAAGGTATATGTGATATACATGTTATTTATGTGTACCTTAGCAGTACTCGTAGTAGCTCCTGGGTATTTGATACCGGTGTGGTTGCTCATATTTGTAACTCAAAACAGGAGCTGCGGAATAAGCGGAGACTGGCGAAGGATGAGGTGATGATGCGCGTCGGGAATGGTTCCAAGGTCGATGTGATCGCCACCGGCACGCTACCTCTACATTTACCTATGGGATTAGTTTTAAACCTGAATAATTGTTATTTAGTGTCAGCTTTGAGCATGAACATTGTATCTGGATCTCGTTTAATACGAGATGGCTACTCATTTAAATCCGAGAATAATGGTTGTTCTATTTATATGAGAGATATGTTTTATGGTCATGCCCTGCTGGTCAATGGTTTATTCTTAATGAATCTTGAACGTGATGTTACACATATTCATAGTGTGAATACCAAAAGATGTAAGGTTGATAATGATAGTCCCACATACTTGTGGCACTGCCACCTGGGTCACATTGGTGTCAAACGCATGAAGAAGCTCCATGCAGATGGACTTTTGGAGTCTCTTGATTATGAATCATTTGACACGTGCGAACCATGCCTCATGGGCAAAATGACCAAGACTCCATTCTCCGGAACAATGGAGCGAGCAACCAACTTATTGGAAATCATACATACTGATGTGTGCGGTCCAATGAGCGCTGAGGCTCGCGGTGGCTATCGTTATGTTCTCACCCTCACTGATGACTTAAGTAGATATGGGTATGTCAACTTAATGAAACACAAGTCTGAGACCTTTGAAAAGTTCAAGGAGTTTCAGAGTGAGGTTGAAAATCAACGTGACAGAAAAATAAAGTTCTTACGATCAGATCGTGGAGGGGAATATTTGAGTCACGAATTTGGCACACACTTAAGAAAATGTGGAATTGTTTCACAACTCACGCCGCCTGGAACACCTCAGCGTAATGGTGTGTCCGAACGTCGTAATCACACTCTATTGGATATGGTGCAATCTATGATGTCTCCTACCGATCTACCGCTCACATTTTGGGGTTATGCTTTAGAGACTGCCGCATTCAATTTAAATAGGGCTCCGTCGAAATCCGTTGAGACGACACCGTATGAAATATGGTTTGGGAAGAAACCTAAGCTGTCGTTTCTAAAAGTTTGGGGATGCGATGCTTATGTCAAGAAACTTCCACCTGAAAAGCTCGAACCCAAGTCGGAAAAATGCGTCTTCATAGGATAACCTAAGGAAACCATTGGGTATACCTTCTACCTCAGATCCGAAGGCAAGATCTTTGTTGCCAAGAACGGGTCCTTTCTGGAGAAAGAGTTTCTCTCGAAATAAGTAAGTGGGAGGAAAGTAGAACTTGATGAAGTACTGCCTCTTGAAGCGGAAAGTAGCGCAGCTCAGGAAGATGTTTCTGTGGTGCCTGCACCGACTAGAGAGGAAGTTAATGATGATGATCAAGGTGCTTCGGATCAAGTTGCTACTGAACTTCGTAGGTCCACAAGGACACGTTACACACCAGAATGGTATGGCAACCCTGTCCTGGAAATCATGTTGTTAGACAACCGTGAACCTTCGAACTATGAAGAAGCGATGGCGGGCCCAGATTCCAACAAATGACTTGAAGCCATGCAATCCAAGATAGGATCCATGTATGAAAACAAAGTATGGACTTTGACAGACTTTCCTGATGATCGGCGAGCGATAGAAAATAAATGAATCTTTAAGAAGAAGACGGACGCGGATGGTAATGTTACCATCTATAAAGCTCGACTTGTCGCTAAGGGTTATCGAAAAGTTCAAGGGGTTGACTACGATGAGACCTTCTCACCCGTAGCGAAGCTGAAGTCCGTCCGAATCATGTTAGCAATTGCCGCATTCTATGATTATGAGATATGGCAAATGGACATCAAAACGGCATTCCTTAACGGCATTCTTAAGGAAGAATTGTATATGATGCAGCCGAAAGGTTTTGTCGATCCTAAGAATGCTAACAAGGTATGCAAGCTCCAGTGCTCCATCTATGGGCTGGTGCAAGCATCTCGGAGTTGGAACATTCACTTTGATGAAATGATCAAAGCGTTTGGGTTTATGCAGACTTGTGGAGAAGCCTGCGTTTACAAGAAAGTGAGTGGGAGCTCTGTAGCATTTCTCATATTATATGTGGATGACATACTGTTGATGGGAAATGATATAGAATTCTTGGAAAGCATAAAGGCCTACTTGAATAAGTGCTTTTCAATGAAGGACCTTGAAGAAGCTGCTTACATATTAGGCATCAAGATCTATAGAGATAGATCGAGACGCATCATAGGTCTTTCACAAAGCACATACCTTGATAAGATATTGAAGAAGTTCAATATGGATCAGTCCAAGAAAGGGTTCTTGCCTGTATTACAAGGTGTGAAATTGTGCTCGGCTCAAAGCCCGACCATGACAGAAGATACAGAAAAGATGAGTGTCATCCCCTATGCCTCAGCCATAGGGTCTATTATGTATGCCATGCTGTGTACTAGACCTGATGTAAACCTTGCCGTAAGTTTGGTAGGAAGGTACCAAAGTAATCCCGACATGGAACACTGGACAGTGGTCAAGAATATCCTGAAGTACCTGAAAAGACTAAGGATATGTTTCTCGTTTATGGAGGCGATGAAGAGCTCGTCGTAAAGGGTTACGTCCATGCTAGCTTCGAAACAGATCTGGATGACTCCAAGTCACAAACCGGATACGTGTATATTTTGAATGGTGGGGTAGTAAGCTGGTGCAGTTGCAAGCAAAGTGTCATGGCGGGATCTACATGTGAAGCGGAGTACATGGTAGCCTCGGAGGCATCACATGAAGCAATCTGGATGAAGGAGTTCATTACTGACCTAGGAGTTATTCCCAATGCGTCGGGCCCGATGACTCTCTTCTGTGACAACACTAGAGCTATTGCCCTTGCCAAGGAGCCCAGGTTTCAAAAGAAGACCAGACACATCAAGCGTCGCTTCAACTCCATTCGTGAAAATGTTCAAGATGGAGACATAGATATTTGTAAAGTGCATACGGATTTGAATGTCGCAGATCCGTTGACGAAACCTCTCCCGCGAGCAAAACATGATCAACACCAGAACTCTATGGGTGTTCGATTCATCAGAATGTAACTAGATTATTGACTCTAGTGCAAGTGGGAGACTGTGGAAATATGCCCTAGAGGCAATAATAAAATGGTTATTATTATATTTCCTTTTTCATGATAATTGTCTATTGTTCATGCTATAATTGTATTGATCGGAAACCGTAATACATGTGTGAACACATATACCACACCATGTCCCTAGTGAGCCTCTAGTTGACTAGCTCGTTGATCAACAGATGGTCATGGTTTCCTGACTATGGAAATTGGATGTCATTGATAACGGGATCACATCATTAGGAGAATGATGTGATGGACAAGACCCAATCCTAAGCATAGCACAAGATCGTGTAATTCGTTTGCTAGAGCTTTTCTAATGTCAAGTATCATTTCCTTAGACCATGAGATCATGAAACTCCCGGATACCGTAGGAGTGCTTTGGGTGTACCAAACGTCACAACGTAACTGGGTGACTATAAAGGTTCACTACAGGTATCTCCGAAAGTGTCTGTTGAGTTGGCACGAATCGAGACTGCGATTTGTCACTCCGTATGACGGAGAGGTATCTTTGGGCTCACTTGGTAATGCATCATCATAATGAGCTCAATGTGACTAAGTAGTTGGTCACGGGATCATGCATTACGGAGCGAGTAAAGTGACTTGCCGGTAACGAGATTGAACGAGGTATTGGGATACCGACAATTGAATCTCGGGCAAGTAACATACCGATTGACAAAGGGAATTGTATATTGGATTACTTGAATCCTCGACATCGTGGTTCATCCGATGAGATCATTGTGGAACATGTGGGAGCCAACATGGGTATCCAGATCTTGCTGTTGGTTATTGGCCAGAGAGTTGTCTCGGTCATGACTGCATGATTCCCGAACCCGTAGGGTCTACACACTTAAGGTTCGATGACGCTGGGGTTATAAGGAAGATTTGCATGTGATTACCGAATGTTGTTCGGAGTCCCAGATGAGATCCCGGACATCACGAGGAGTTCCGAAATGGGCCGGAGGTGAAGATTTATATATGGGAAGTCATCATACGGTCACCGGAAATATTCGGGGGTATACCGGTATTGTACCAGGACCACCGGAGGGGTTCCGGGGATCTATTGGGAGGGTCCACCTGCCCCGGAGGGCCTTATGGGCTGTAGGTGGAAGGGAACCAGCCCCAAGTGGGCTGGGCGCCACCCCCCTAGGGCCCATGCGCCTAGGGTTGGGCGGGAACCCTAAAGGGGGTGTCCCCCTTGGCTTGGGGGGCAAGCCCCCTCCCCCCTTGGGCATCGCCCCCCTCTAGATCCCTTCTAGAGGGGCCGACCCCCTTTCCCCTTATCCCTATAAATAGAGGGGTGGAGGGAGGGGTGCATCACCACATCCAAGGCACAGCCCCTCCCCTCCCCAACACCTCTCCTCCTCCGCAAGAGCTTGGCGAAGCCCTGCCGGAGAACTGTCACTCCATCACCACCATGCTGTCATGCTGCTGTTGGAGCCTACTTCCTCAACCTCTCCCTCCTCCTTCCTGGATCAATGCGCGGGAGACGTGACCGGGCTGCACGTGTGTTGAACGCGAAGGCACCATTGTTTGGTCCTTAGATCGGATTCGGCTGCGATCTGAATCGCTACGTGTATGACTCCTCCAACCGCGTTCTTGCAACGCTTCCGACTCGCGATCTTCAAGGGTATGAAGATGCACTCCTCTCTCTTGTTGCTAGTTACTCCATAGATTGATCTTGGTGATGCGTAGAAATTTTTTAATTTCTGCAACGATCCCCAACAAAGTGTCCTTAGCATTTTGAGGGGTCCACATCTCTAGTCCATGCCATACCAACCGTTGAACTTTCTGAAACATTGATCTTCAAAGAATATTAGTTCAATGAGCTATATGTTGTTACGAATTACCAAAACCACCCGGGGATTAGTTGCACTTTCAGCAATTAATTAAGTCCATTTGGAAACTGGACATTAAAGAAATTAATTTATTAGGCAGATAGCTAATTATGTCTAAAGATAATTAGAAACATGATTTTTTATCAATTAGGCAGATAATTAATTGACTTGGTCGATAGTCAATTAGGGATGCAGAGAATTAGGTAGGCAATTAACTATTTATGTAATTAATTAATTAAGCAGGCAGCTAATTGATGACCCACAAGTGTAGGGGATCTATTATAGTCCTTTCGATAAGTAAGAGTGTCGAACCCAACGAGGAGCAGAAGGAAATGACAAGCGGTTTTCAGTAAGGTTTTCCCTGCAAGCACTGAAATTGTAGGTAACACATAGTTTTGTGATAAGATAAATTGTAACGAGTAACAAGCAATGAAAGTAAATAAAGTGCAGCAAGGTGGCCCAATCCTTTTTTGTAGCAAAGGACAAGCCTGGAAAATTTCTTATAATGAGAAAAGAGCTCCCGAGGACACTTGGGAATTATCGTCAAGCTAGTTTTCATCACGCCCATATGATTCGCGTTCGGTACTTTGATAATTTGATATGTGGGTGGACCGGTGCTTGGGTACTGCCCTTACTTGGACAAGCATCCCACTTATGATTAACCCCTATTGGAAGCATCTGCAACTACAAAAGAAGTATTAAAGTAAACCTAACCACAACATTAGACATATGGATCCAAATCAGCCCCTTACGAAGCAACACATAAATTAGGGTTTAAGCTTCTGTCACTCTAGCAACCCATCATCTACTTATTACTTCCCAATGCCTTCCTCTAGGCCCAAATAATGGTGAAGTGTCATGTAGTCGACGTTCACATAACACCACTAGAGGAAATACAACATACATCTCATCAAGATATTGAACGAATACCAAATTCACATGACTACTATTAGCAAGACTTCACCCATGTCCTCAGGAACAAATGTAACTACTCACAAAGCATATTCATATTCATAATCAGAGGAGTAATAATATGCATTAAGGATCTGAACATATGATCTTCCACCAAGTAAACCAATTAGCATCAACTACAAGGAGTAATCAACACTACTAGCAACCCACAGGTACCAATTTGTGGTTTTGGATACAAGATTGGATACAAGAGATGAACTAGGATTTTGAGAGGAGATGGTGCTAGTGAAGATGTTGATGGAGATTGACCCCCTCCTGATGAGAGGATCGTTGGTGATGACGATGGTGATGATTTCCCCTTCCCGGAGGGAAGTTTCCCCGGCAGAACAGCTCTGCCGGAGCTCTAGATTGGTTCCGCCAAGGTTCCGCCTCGTGGCGGCGGAGTTTCGTCCCGTAAGCTTGCCTCTGATTTTTTCCAGGGTAAAAGCCTTCATATAGCAGAAGATGGACACCAGAGGGCCACCAGGGGGCCCAGGAGACAGGGGGACGCGCCTAGTAGGGGTGGGCGCGCCCCCCACACTCCTGGCCAGGGTGTGGGCCCCCTCTGGTGTTTCTTTCGCTCAATAATTCTTATTAATTCTAAAAATAAGTTCCGTGGAGTTTCAGGATTTTTGGAGCTGTGCAGAATAGGTTTCCAATGTTTGCTCCTTTTCCAGCCAGAATTCCAGCTGCCGGCATTCCCCCTCTTCATGGTAAACCTTGTAAAATAAGAGAGAATAGCCATAAGTATTGATATATAATGTGTAATAACAGCCCATAATGCAATAAATATTGATATAAAAGCATGATGCAAAATGGACGTATTAACTCCCCCAAGCTTAGACCTCGCTTGTCCTCAAGCGGAAGCCGATATCGAAAAATATGCCCACATGTTTAGAGATAGAGGTGTCGATAAAAATAAAATGCAGACATGAGGGCATCATGATTATTCTTATAACAACAACATATATAGGTTTTATCATGTAATTTCTTATGCTCAAGTAACAATCAATTCACAATATCAAGTATGGTTCAGAAACTTCATTGGGAACGAACAAACTATAATCTCGGTCACTGAAGCTGCAATTTGTCATAACATCAGAAAGAGTCAAGAATAGAGCTTTTCAGCAAGTCCACATACTCAACTATCATGTAGTCTTCTACAATTGCTAACACTCACGCAATACTTGTGGTTATGGAGTTTCAACCGGACACTGAGAAAGATAGGGGCTTATTGTGTTGCCTCCCAACGTATTCACCTTTATGTGATGTCAACAATAATAGTCCATGCTAACTTACATCCAATTGGATATATATATCAAGATCTTTCTAACACAAGGAGCTTGCCAAAGGATAAAATGAAAAAGGGAAAGGTGAAGATCACCTTGACTCAAGCATAAAGTAAAAACATAAAGTAAAAGATAGGCCCTTCGCAGAGGGAAGCAGAGGTTGTCATGTGCTTTTAGGGTTGGATGCACAAAATCTTAATGCAAAAGAACGTCACTTTATATTACCACTTGTATATGGACCTTTATTTGTAGTCCATCGCTTTTATTGCTTCCATAACAAGATCGTATAAAGCTTATTTTCTCTGCACTAATAAGTCATACATATTTAGAGAGCAATTTTTACTGCCTGCAACATGACAACTTACTTGAAGGATCTTACTCAATCCATAGGTAGGTATGGTGGACTCTCATAGCAAAAACTGGGTTTAAGGATATTTGGAAGCACAAGTAGTATCTCTACTTGGTGCAAGGAATTTTGGCTAGCATGAGGGGGAAAGGCAAGCTCAACATGTTTGGAAGGTCAATGACAATATACTTTAACTGAGATGTGAGAAAACATAAACCATTGCGTTGTCTTCCTTGTCCAACATCAACTCTTTTAGCATGTCATACTTAATGAGTGCTTCACAATCATAAAAGATGTCCAAGATAATATATTTATATGTGAGACCTCTCTTTCCTTATTACTTCCTATTAATTGCAACGATGACCAAAACTATGTTTGTCCACTCTCAACAACTTTTATGCCTCATACTTTCTATGTGTGAAGTCATTACTATTCATAAGATCAACATAAGCTCTTTTATTCTTTTTATTCCTTCTACTTTCTCAAGATCATAGCAAGATAGCAAAGCCCTTGACTCAACACTTATTACTTTCTCAAGATCTTTATTATAGATAGCTCACGGACTCGATTACATAAAGAGATCACAAAGCAAAACTCAAAACTACTTGATATCAAAACTTCAATCTACTAGATCAAGATACTACTGAAAGGATCGAACTAAATAAAATGGTAAATATAGGAGTGTGATGGTGATACGATACCGGGGAACCTCCCCCAAGCTTGGCAGTTGCCAAGGGGAGTGCCCATACCCATGTGATTATGTCTCCTTCTTCATGGTTGGTGTTGTGATCTTCTTGGCGATGATGCCCCTTAGGATACGATTCTCCTCCTCGAGCTTATTGACTTTTTGTTTGAGGTACATAATTTCTTTATGGAGCTTGCCCATAACGGCTAAAGCTCCCTTTACCCAAGGATGATGCATAGCTTCTGGAGAACAAGTGACGCTCTTTTTCATGTTTTCATAAGAAAGAAATTTAACATTGGAAGGGATGACCAAATTTGGAATAGCCGAGCTATGTAGTTCCCCCATCATGAATCCTGCTTGGAGACGAGAGGTAACTTCTTGATCTTCCTCCATGGCATCTATCCTTTTCAAGTCGGCCTCCATCTCATCCTCCGTTGATGGTCCAAAGTGATAAGCATCGCTATTTGCTCTTGGACCTGGTGTCAGGTGAGACACCCGACTCTCCCCTGCTGACTCTTGAGAAGACATCTTGATCCTAAACTGCAACAGGAACAACTCGAAACAAAAACAGAGGATATTTGCATGATACGGTGGTCAAAGCCTTCGGGAGATTATATAATGAATTTTTACCGACCAAAATACGTAACGTGCAAGAAAACAGAGTCCGGGAGGCACACGAGGTGGCCACGAGACAGGGGGGGCATGCCCAGGAAGGGTGGGCGCGCCCTCCACCCTCGTGGAGGCCTCGTGTCCTTCTCGGACTACTTCTTTCTTTCTAAAATTCTTAAATATTCCAAAACTTATAAAAATTGCCATTAGAATTGTTCTGGAGTCGGTTTGCTTACCGTACCACATACCTATTCCTTTTTGGAGTATGGAAAGTTCTGGAAAGTGTCCCTTATGTATTCCTCCGGGGTTACGGTTTCAACAATATTAGCTTCAACATTGATAGGATTGCCTGAGATATAATGTTTAATTCTTTGACCGTTCACCACCCTCGGACTTGTGCCTTCAAAATTGTTGATTTTTATGGCACCGGAACGATAGACCTCCTCGATAACGTAAGGACCTTCCCATTTAGAGAGAAGTTTTCCTGCAAAAAATCTTAAACGAGAGTTGAATAATAACACATAACCACCTACGTCAAACTCACGCTTTTGTATCCTTTTATCATGCCAGCATTTGACTTTTTCTTTGAATAGCTTGACATTCTCATAGGCTTGGGTTCTCCATTCATCAAGTGAGCTAATGTCAAATAATCTTTTCTCACCGGCAAGTTTGAAGTCATAGTTGAGATCTTTAATAGCCCAATATGCTTTATGTTCAAGTTCAAGAGGTAAGTGACAAGCTTTTCCATAAACCATTTTATACGGAGACATACCCATAGGATTTTTGTATGCAATTCTATAGGCCCATAATGCATCATCAAGTTTCTTGGACCAATTCTTTCTGGATCTATTCACAGTCTTTTGAAAAATTAATTTGAGTTCTCTATTGCTCAACTCTACTTGACCACTAGACTGCGGGTGATAAGGAGATGCGATTCTATGATTAACATCATACTTAGCAAGCATCTTACGGAAAGCACCATGAATAAAATGTGAACCACCATCAGTCATAATGTATCTAGGGACTCCAAACCTCGGAAAAACAACTTCTTTAAGCATTTTAATAGAAGTGTTAAGATCAACACTACTAGTTGGAATAGCTTCTACCCACTTAGTAACGTAATCAACAGCAACTAAAATATGTGTGTAACCATTAGAGGCAGGGAAGGGTCCCATATAATCAAAGCCCCAAACATCAAACGGTTCAATAACAAGAGAATAATTCATAGACATTTCTTGACGTCTACTAATATTACCAACTCTTTGACATTCATCACAAGATAAGACAAACTTACGAGCATCTTTGAAGAGAGTAGGCCAATAAAAACCGGATTGCAATACCTTATGTGCAGTTCTATCTCCAGCGTGGTGTCCTCCATAGGATTCAGAGTGACACTTGTGTAGGATCTATTCTTGTTCATGCTCAGGTACACAACGTCTAATAACACCATCTACTCCTTCTTTATAAAGGTGTGGGTCATCCCAGAAGTGATGTCTTAAGTCATAAAAGAACTTTTTCTTTTGCTGGTATGTGAAACTAGGTGGTATAAATTTAGAAACAATGTAATTAGCATAATCAGCATACCAAGGAGCAGTACGAGAAGCATTAATGACTGCTAATTGTTCATCAGGAAAGCTATCATCAATAGGCAGTGGGTCATCAAGAACATTCTCTAACCTAGACAAGTTGTCTGCAACGGGGTTCTCAGCTCCCTTTCTATCAATAATATGCAAATCAAGTTCTTGGAGCAAGAGAACCCATCTAATAAGTCTAGGCTTAGCATCTTTCTTTTCCATAAGATGTTTAATAACAACATGATCAGTGTGAATAGTAACTTTGGAATCAACAATATAAGGTCTAAACTTATCACATGCAAACACAACTGCTAAGAACTCTTTTTCAGTAGTAGCATAATTTCTCTGGGCAGTATCAAGAGTTTTACTAGCATATTGGATAACATTCAATTTCTTATCAACTCTTTGCCCTAGAACAACACCTACAGCATAATCACTAGCATCACACATAATTTCAAAGGATAAATTCCAATCAGGTGGCTGAACAATAGGTGCAGTGATCAAAGCTTTCTTAAGTATTTCAAATGCTTCTACACAATCATCATCAAAGACAAAAGGAATATCTTTTTGCAATAAATTAGTCAGAGGCCTAGAGATTTTAGAAAAGACCTTAATGAACCTCCTATAAAAACCGGCATGACCAAGGAAACTTCTTATACCTTTTATGTCCTTGGAACATGGCATCTTTTCAATAGCATCAACTTTAGCTTTATCAACTTCAATACCTCTCTCAGAAATCTTATGCCCCAAGACAATGCCTTCATTAACCATAAAGTGACACATTTCCCAATTCAAGACGAGACTAGTGTCTTCGCATCTCTGCAAAACTCAAACAAGGTTGCTCAAGCAATCATCAAAAGAGGACCCATAAACGGAGAAATCATCCATGAATACCTCACAAATCTTTTCACAAAAGTTAGAGAATATAGCCATCATGCATCTTTGAAAGGCAGGTGCATTACATAAACCAAAAGGCATACGTCTATAAGCAAAAGTACCGAAAGGGCAAGTAAAAGTAGTTTTAGATTGATCCTTCACTGATACAGGTATTTGAGAGAAACCAGAATAACCATCTAGAAAGCAGAAATGTGTGTGTTTGGACAGGCTTTCTAGCATTTGATCGATAAAAGGTAAAGGGTAATGATCTTTCTTAGTAGCTTTATTTAATTTATGGAAATCAATTACCATCCTATAACCTATAATAATTCTTTGCAGGATCAATTCATCTTTATCATTAGGAACAACGGTAATACCTCCCTTTTTAGGAACACAATGGGCAGGGCTTACCCAATCACTATCAGCAACGGGATAAATTATACCTGCCTCAAGGAGCTTTAGTATCTCCTTTCTTACCACTTCTTTCATCTTAGGATTCAGTCGTCGTTGAGGATCTCTAACTGGTTTGGCATCGTCCTCCAGTTTAATTTTGTGTTGGCATAACATGGGACTAATGCCCTTGAGATCATCCAGAGTATATCCAATAGCAGCACGGTGCTTCTTCAGAGTTTTCAATAATCTTTCTTCTTCTTGCTCTGAAAGGTTAGCACTAATAATAACGGGATATATTTTCTTTTCATCGAGGTAAGCATACTTAAGATTATCTGGTAATGGTTTGAGTTCAAACACATGATCACCCTTGGGTGGAGGGGGATCCCCTAGAATTTCAATGGGTAGGTTGTGTTTCAGCATAGGTTCCTGTTGAAGGAACACTTCATCTATTTCCCTTCTTTCCTTCATAAACATATCATTTTCGTGGTCTAGCAAATATTGTTCTAACGGATCAGTAGGAGGCACGGCAATAGAAGCAAGACCAATAATCTCATCCTTACTAGGTGATTCTCTATCACGAGGTTGTCTACGAAACTTAGCAAAATTAAACTCATGAGACATACCCTCTAAGCCAATTGTAACAGTATCCTTTTCACAATCAATCTTAGCATTAACTGTATTCAAGAAGGGTCTACCAAAAATAATGGGACAGCAGTCATCTTGTGGGGAACTAAGAACAAAAAAATCAGCAGGATATTTAACCTTCCCACACAAGACTTCAACATCTCTAACAATCCCAAATGGCTTAATAGTATCTCTACTGGCAAGCTTAATAGTAACATCTATATCTTCCATTTCAGGGGGTGCAATATCATGCATAATTTCTTTATATAAGTCATAGGGTATTGCACTAGCACTAGCACCCATATCACATAAGCCATGATAACAATGATCTCCTATTTTGACAGAAATAACAGGCATGCCTACAATAGGTCTATGTATCTTAGCATCTGGTCTAGCAATATTAGCAGTCTCACCACAGAAATAAATAACATGCCCATCTAAATTATCATCCAAGAGATCTTTAACCATAGCAATACTAGGTTCAACTTTAATTTGCTCAGGAGGTGTATAAGTCCTAGTATTACTCTTACGAACAACAGTCGAAGTTTTAGCATGATACTTTATCCTAACAGGAAAAGAAGGTTTCTCAACATAAGTAGTAGGAACAATAGGATCACTATAAGTGACAGTCTTTTCTTCGACTATAATAGGTTAAACTACTTTTACTTCAATGGGAGGGTTATATTTAAACCACTTCTCCTTAGGGAGATCAACGTGAGTAGCAAAAGATTCACAGAAATAAGCTACTATCTCAGAGTCAAGTCCATACTTAGCGCTAAATCCACGAAAAGCAACGGTATTCATAAAAGATTTAACACAATCAAACTTAGGTGTCATACCTGACTCCTTACCATCGTCGAAACCCCAATCTTCAGAGTTGCGTTTAATTCTTTCCAATAAGTCCCATTTGAATTCAATAGTCTTCAGCATATAAGAACCAACACAGGAAGTATCGAGCATGTTGCGATCATTGAGAGAAAGCCGAGCATAAATTTTTTGAATAATCATTTCTCTGGAGAGGTCATGATTGGGGCATGAATATAACATTGACTTAAGCCTCCCCCAAGCTTGAGCGATGCTTTCTCCTTCGCGAGGTCAGAAATTATATATGTAATTATTATCACGATGAACAAGATGCATAGGATAGAACTTCTGGTGAAATTCCAACTTCAATCGTTTATAATTCCAAGATCCCATATCATCACATAGCCTATACCATGTCAATGCATCTTCCTTCGAAGATAAAGGGAAGACCTTCCTTTTGACAACATCATTGGGAATACCTGCAAGCTTAAATAATCCACAAACTTCATCCACAAAGATAAGGTGTAAATCGGGATGCAATGTTCCATCTCCTGCAAAGGGATTAGCTAGCACTTTCTCTATCATACCTGAAGGAATCTCAAAGTAAATATTTTCAGTAGGTTGAGGAGCAACTCTTTGCTCTTCTGGTTGGGGTGAAGATACCCCGAACAAGCCCCTCAAAGGATTAGTTTCCATAGTAATAAGTGACAAAAAATTTCAGCACACTATATAAATGTTTCCTTACCAAGTTCCACTCACCAAAAGCGCTACGCTCCCCGGCAACGACGCCAGAAAAGAGTCTTGATGACCCACAAGTATAGGGGATCTATCATAGTCCTTTCGATAAGTAAGAGTGTCGAACCCAACGAGGAGCAGAAGGAAATGACAAGTGGTTTTCAGTAAGGTTTTCTCTGCAAGCACTGAAATTGTAGGTAACAGATAGTTTTGTGATAAGATAAATTGTAACGAGTAACAAGCAATGAAAGTAAATAAAGTGCAGCAAGGTGGCCCAATCCTTTTTTGTAGCAAAGGACAAGCCTGGACAATTTCTTATAATGAGAAAAGAGCTCCCGAGGACACATGGGAATTATCATCAAGCTAGTTTTCATCATGCTCATATGATTCGCGTTCGGTACTTTGATAATTTGATATGTGGGTGGACCAGTGCTTGGGTACTGCCCTTACTTGGACAAGCACCCCACTTATGATTAAACCCTATTGCAAGCATCCACAACTACAAAAGAAGTATTAAGGTAAACCTAACCATAACATTAGACATATGGATCCAAATCATCCCCTTACGAAGCAACGCATAAACTAGGGTTTAAGCTTCTATCACTCTAGCAACCCATCATCTACTTATTACTTCCCAATGCCTTCCTCTAGGCCCAAATAATGGTGAAGTGTCATGTAGTCGACGTTCACATAACACCACTAGAGGAAAGACAACATACATCTCATCAAAATATCGAACGAATACCAAATTCACATGACTACTAATAGCAGGAACAAACGTAACTACTCACAAAGCATATTCATATTCATAATCAGAGGATTAATAATATGCATTAAGGATCTGAACATATGATCTTTCACCAAGTAAACCAATTAGCATCAACTACAAGGAGTAATCAACACTACTAGCAACCCATAGGTACCAATTTGTGGTTTTGATACAAGATTGGATACAAGAGATGAACTAGGGTTTTGAGAGGAGATGGTGCTGGCGAAGATGTTGATGGAGATTGACCCCCTCCCGATGAGAGGATCGTTGGTGATGACGATGGTGATGATTTCCCCCTCCCGGAGGGAAGTTTCCCTGGCAGAACAGCTCTGCCGGAGCTCTAGATTGGTTCCGCCAAGGTTTCGCCTCGTGGCGGCGGAGTTTCGTCCTGTAAGCTTGCCTCTGATTTTTTCCAGGGTAAAAGCCTTCATATAGCAGAAGATGGACATCGGAGGGCCACCAGGAGGCCCAGGAGACAGGGGGCGCGCCCAGTAGGGGTGGGCGCGCCCCACCCTCCTGGCCAGGGTGTGGGCCCCCTCTGGTGTTTCTTTTGCTCAATAATTCTTATTATTTCGAAAAATAACTTCCATGGAGTTTCAAGATTGTTGGAGCTGTGCAGAATAGGTTTCCAATGTTTGCTTCTTTTCCAGCCAGAATTCCAGCTGCCAGCATTCCCCCTCTTCATGGTAAACCTTGTAAAATAAGAGACAATAGCCATAAGTATTGATATATAATGTGTAATAACAGCCCATAATGCAATAAATATTGATATAAAAGCATGATGCAAAATGGACGTATCACTAATCATGCTGAATCATTTGGAAAATGCTCACGAGAAAGAACGGTCAACGGGCTTCGGCCGAGAATCGCTTGCCAACATGAACAATTACCACCATGCGCTTGTGACATGGGCGACCAAGCTTTCACCAAGATGGATGACAACCATGCTCTGTAGGGTGTCCATATGTTGAAGATTGCTGAAACATTCATGGGTGAGGACAATACAACACGACATTGGCCAGGTGGTTCATGCCATATTAGAAAGGAAGTGTGTTCCAAGAATAAGAAGAAAAAAGAACTAAAGTGGCCAAGTGATCCATAGTGTAGGAGAAGGAAAGAGTGTTTCATAAAAATAAAGTGAAAAAAGAAAGAAAAGGTATTCTAGGAAATAAGTAGGAACGAGAACTAAACCTGACAAGGAAGCGGAAGAAGAAGATGAGGCATTGCTGACAAACGCACTGATGTTGACATGGTGCTGGTTGGCGCCAACGAAACGGGTTGTTGAAGAGGCTCGGAGTAGAAGATGTAGGGGAGGACGGGAATGAAAGAATGACAAGTATCCCTTCTAGCAATGAATGGCGTGTTGGCTGGAGGTGGAGCTTATTGGTGACTAGTAATATGTTCAACTTACCACTCCCCCTACGTCAGTGTGCATATGTGTTTTTTCTTGTTTCCTCAGTTGCAGAATTCAAGGAGCATATGATGTCTTTTCATCATGACATTGACATGTTGAACTAAAGATGTTGCAAACTCTAAATAGATGCGAGATACGAGAAATGGGAGAAAAACATTGTCACATGTTGCGACACAATTATAAACCCTAAAAAAGATGACATTGACTGCGTGCATTTGCAAAGTTGAATGAACCTATTGAGAATGATCTCTAGGTATTTGTTGTTTTGTGGCAATAATATGTGTTAGTTTGACCCACTCTATTATATTGTAAATATGAAAAAAAAAGTCCCTGTTGTAACACACGGTGAAGGTGAGGTGGGCGCATTCGGTTTTAAAGGAGAGGGCTCCAGCGAGAAATGTCCCGCTACGGCGGGAAATCAAGTGGGGAAGGGAGGGTCCATCAGGAAAAGTGAAGGGTTTGTCGTGATGTTTTTGTTTTGGGCCCGGGTGTAGGAGATAACATGGCAGATAGTCCGCAGTACGATATTTCTCCTCACATATGGTTTGGATTTAGGGGAGACCTGACTGTCCGAATGGTTGGCGACTGTTTACTGTCCGAACACGCCCAAGCGTATGAGGGAGAAATAAACTTCGATCTTGAAGATGATCTTAATCATTTATTTGATTCATTTATATATGCATTATACCCCTGTAGCAATGCATGGACGTCCTACTATCATTTGTTCGATTCATTTATATATGCATTATGCACGGACGTTCTACTAGTTACCTGTAGATGAGAATATGTGCATGTCATTTTTTGCTTGTATCATTCATTCCTGAAATAATCAATTGTTTTGACTTTTGACATTTGCCTCCTGGCTTATTAGTCTCCTTGTATTTTGGATCATATTTTGATTACGATTTTACCTAACAAAATATAAGTATGCATAGTAAAAATAGTATCATTTGAAACTATATTTAAATACAAATTCAACAATATAATGACATGTATTAACATTTTGCTAGTCAAATATATGATCAAACTTTGACCCAAATTACGATGGGACTGATAAGACAAGATGAAGGCAGTACTTTATTATCTGGGCACTCCCAAAAGCAAAGTTATTCAGTCTCATGTTCTATTATCTGGGCACTCCGAAAAGCAACCTTTGAGGAGGAAAACAGCTGAACAAATTCCATTCCCATTTCCCCTCCAAAAAAAAAAAAGTTCCAATCCCATTGTGCAGTCCCAAGAAAAGAAAACACGAGGGCCTGCCGGAACAAAAACAGATGAATCGACATAGTCTAGTCTTCAGCCGTCAAGTAAACGAGCAAACTCCGTGGGCTTGAGCGTGCGTCTCACGTCCTCCCAGTTGTCCACCAGGTCCGGGAGTGGGCTGGTGTGGATCTTGACGTGCCTGCTGGACAGACTCCTCACCGGGAGTCCCAGGAACTCCTGCACCCGAGACAGCGCCTGCAAACCAAACCATTCCAGCAACAATGCTTAGTTACCCGCTTACCCCGATGGATGATATGATATGATATGATTGATATGGCCGGGGAGCTTACATTGTCGTCGCGGATTACGTCCTCGTAGTAGAGGATCATGTGGCGCGTGGCGCGGAAGCGGCGCAGGCAGGCGTCCATGGACTGCTCCGCGCTTCTCATGCTTGGGATTAGAGATGACACGTCCAAATCCGGCTTGAACCTCGCTAGGATCTCAGCCTGCATGCACACCACATATTCGGCAAGAGCTTTACTCTCTTTTTTCACTCTACTAGGCAACAAGAACAGATGGATGGGCATCGGATCTGAGAAGAATGCATGTGAGAGAGTCACCTCCTCTTGTGAGTGAACATGAGCTTTGTGGGTGCCGTTCAACTGCTTCGTTTTCCTGTCATAGTCGTTAGCCAACACAGAGACAAGCCTCCTTAATGTATTCCTCCTGAAGAGAAATATCACCATCACACCCTTTTTTATCAAATAATCCACAATCTCATCAGGATAATCCATAAGGCCCTGCAAACACATGCACGCACCGATTCATAAACTCCCTATTTTTATACTCTATTACAATCATTCTACCTAAAAATACTTTTGCTCGGCAATCTATATATATATATATATATATTTGCACCTAAACTTTGTCGGTGTAATAGCAACAACAGTATAGATAGCTGTTAAATAGCTGAATGATGGCGTACCTGATTTAGCATCCACTTCAATCCAAATGCAGCCGTGCATTCATTTTTTGCTGCGCTGGTGCGCCAATCCAAATCATACAGCTTGTCAAGAGTCCACAAGGTTGACGCGATATCCTCTCTGCGCTCCCTCACCGAGAAGATTTCACCATTTGAGCTCACATTGGGGTGGCTGTTGAGCAGAGTCTCAAACCACCCGCTGCCTGATCTTTGCATAGATACAATGACGAAGAAACGGACCGGGGTACATGCGCATTCTCCCCTACGATTTTAGCAACATGAATGGATCAGAAAGAGTCAAAAACAGAAAACGCAACATGTAAATATGCACTGCATTGCTCTACAAAAACAGGGTCAAGTACAGAAGAGAGGCAATCTGTCTGTGTACAGAGGAAGTTTTACGACAAAAGTTACCTGTCGTAACTCATAGGTCTTGGAAAGTGCACATACTGCATCTGATCATATGGAATTTCTGAAGGTCTTTTGCATAGAATGCTTGTTCGTTCTTCTGCTCCGTTCATTTCTCCTTCTTCATTTTCTAAGGCTATTTGAGTGAAGGAGAAGTAGCAGACATAGAAACCAAATAGTGCAATGAAGAAGACAAGCATTGATCGTACAGGAAACAGCGTTCCCTTTGAGCTTTTAGATGAGTACACGATCTGAAAATACGTACGTACGAAATTCAGTGATCACATGATGCAAAAATTGAACAGGTGGAACAAAGAAATGAAATATATTCCCATTATGTTACCATTTTTGCTTGCAACACCATAGAATTTATGCTGCATCAACTGGATGTTAATTGGTTTCCACGTTTGCGCCATGAAGTCTTCGTCCTCATTGAGAACACAGCTGACGCCACTGCACTACAGGTCATTCACAGGATTAGTAAGTTAGGTCTTCAGTCAGATATACAGATATTGCGGTTTCAAATGTTTATTTCTAGCAAATGAAAGGAACTACTAGTGCAATGATCTTTTTATGGCCCCTAATTGTTACGGCATTATAAAACATGTTTCTGCTGACAACGCTTTTTTTCTCGAACACTTTCTGCTTACAACAATCGGAAAGGGTTATATGATGATTCAGGACAAAAAGAGCAAAGTACACTAAGAAAATCACGGGTGACGCTGTACCATTGATTGATTGTGAAGGATTTGTCTATATTGTTGAAGAATAATCAGTGCAGGCTTGATTGCACAAGCAACAACCTAAGCAGGAGCATCATTTTCATTTACAAGTACAAGCTGCTCAGCAGGAGAGCAAAAAGAGCAGCAACAGCAGCAGCAGCAGCAGCAACAACAACAGCAGCAGCAGCAAATGGCTAGGCGCAACACACGGCAGTAACTGCTGAATTCTTGTGCCAAGAATTGGACAGAATGCTCGATCAACCGCGAGACAGGCGAGAACCTCATCAACGAAGTATGACTTCACTTGTTTTACCTAATGACCGATGACTCTGCTTCCAGTGTGGCTCGCGGAAGATATAATCTTGTCTGTCGGTTCTTCTCTCAAAATTGGAGGAGAAGGTGGCTTGGAATCCGGAGGGAGAGAAAGAGTGTGAGGGAGCGTTGCCGAGTTTGTTTGCTTGGAACTACTAGACCAGAGAGAAAAGAAAGCGCAGAGGAAGGGAAGTGTCAGTGCAGCAGCAGATATGATAGCTTGGAAGCAGCCAAACGGAAATGGCTATGTGTGTAACTGGGACTGCCAGTGTGCAGAGAAAGAGAGACCATATGGACGGGTGGTACTATGACGTAATTTCAGGGGAAACCACCTACCGCGCTATCTGTGTGTGAGAGAGACAAACGCATGCCTCCTAAATTGCGTGAAACACCAACCGCACAAACACTCGTATAGTATGAGCGCTTCATATAACACAACCGAAGACTGAATTTATAAATTATCTAAGAAAATTGAGCACGCCCAAAGTGTTGCTTTTTTAGTACGATCACCTCAATGATGAGTGACAAACAAGTTTATCTCCATGCATAGGTTCAATTTATTTTCAAATGCGTATTTTATTTGTCAAACAGTTTTATGAGAGTTTTAATAGTATAGCCAATCGATGGCTATATGCCGCTGCCATCTCATTTACATCTATCATTTTTTACACTCAATCCTCATTGGATTGGCACACGATTGAATCAACAAACCTAAACTGTTTATTTCCTTTTGGGTTACTTACCACGTACACCACCTTGTGACCATTCACATCTACTAGCTAAATGCCCGTGCTTTGCAACGGGAATAGAAAGCCATGAGTAGAAATATATCATTAATTCAAGGCACAACGAATATCAATGTTTTGCACACCCATTGAATAAAACATGTTAACAGTGCTTGGCAAGATGCCATGTAAATAGCTTATATGAAGCACACAAAAGAGGTTACCCTGTTTTTAGAGGGACGGATTGATCAGTACCAACATGGATGGAAACTTAACGCCTTTTGAGAATTAACCCACAATTTTTCTCCAAGCAAATAACACATTTTATTATAAATTTCCAATTAACATGAAAACGACACAACTATATGCAACCGAAACAACTTTTGCAGGAACAAAAGCAGATAATGGTAAAGTGTTTTGATAGCCAAATACATATAGTTAGAACAAAAATAAAGTTTGCAAACAGTAAATGGAAAAGAGTACATAGGAGCATCAGACGCAGTAATGCCATTCGATATGTATAGCAATAACTAATTTCACAGTTTTAGGATCTGAAAGACGTAGTAGAACATATGCACAGAAGAGACTTGGACAGATAATTGTAACTTTCACACTGCAGGATTATATAACCTTCAATCTAAAAAAAAGGATTATAACCTTCAAATTGTAGTTTGTATGGTACGCAGCTTGCTAGCAGGAGCAAGATCAAATTGTAGCTAATATAGAGCAATGTTGTAAACTAATTATGCAATAAAAAAACAAGTGTCAGGGTGGTACCTTCATGCATCTTGCTAGTAAGTTCAGGATCAAACTGTAACTCTCTTCGAAGAGATTTTGGACGAACAGTGCTTTCCTAGGAGCTGCAGCCAAATCAATATTAAAGGATTTTGCAAGCCCCTTTCTATATGATGAGATGATTGCTTCTGCTTCACGCTTCCCCAATCCAAATATATTTCTCACATCTTTCAAAGGAATACACTGCGATTTTTAATCACACAAAGATTTATGTCATTAATATAGTAACGTATAAAACTTTTCAATAGATATACAACATGAGGCAAAATATAAACTGTGGAAGACCATGTATCATGTCTTTAGAGTCTCATGGTCATACCCAACTCATGAGCTCTTGAAAAGTAGGGCAACTCATATCTTATACACCATTAAAAAATATATAGCAAAAACGTTTGATCAATGTCTATATGTCTAAGTTTATTGTTCCATGCAACGCACGGGCATCCGATTACATAGATACCTCATACCTATGGTAGCATCCGACAGCCGAAGAAGTTTATTTGGCCAACACTGCATATTCTTTTCATATCCAAGTCTGATGTTAATATGTTATACATCACACCTGCCACAAAGAAAACTGAGGGTTCAGAAATCTTCCGAATAGAAAAGTAAGCATCCCCATTGATTTTAACATGAAAACTTCTTGGACATACTACATATCTATAAGGATGCTTACAAAAAAAGTGATCATAATCAACTCTAATTCGGAGTATTTACATTGAATATATAAGTGTTGCTAATCTCCTGTAATTCAGAGCTAGATACGGTAGTAATCTCCTCTGAATTTGCACATAACACAACTTGTACTCCCTCCTTCCGGAAATACTTGTCAGAGAAATGGATGAAAATGGATGTATCTACAACTAAATTGCGTTTAAATACATCCATTCCTTCGACAAGTATTTTCGGACGGAGGGAGTACATTGCACACATAGATTTCAGCATACATTGCACCAAAAATATCATACACAGTGGCCTGCTACCCCACAAAATGTATTCATCACACACGTTAGCCTGCTGCATTACTAATTGCTGAAGCTGATGATCACAATCAGCAAGAACAAGACAAAATCATGAAAGAGAGGGTCGAGGTAGTGAGTTACCAGGTCTAATCGTGCTCCGGCGGGGAAGAGGAGCAAGGCCCCGGCGGCGGCGTCGAAGAGGAGAAGGATCCCGGTGACGGCGCACTACGGTACGCGGTGGCGAAGAACCGTGCGCCACGCGGCAGGGAACTACGGGGCGAGGCGGCAGCCAACGGATCCTGGCGGCCGTGCGAGGAGGTGGGGAAGCTGTCACGGCGGCGGCGCCTCGCACCGCGGCTCCCTCCTCCGCTTCCCGGAACAAGAGATCCATCGCCGCGACGCCACCTGCCGCCACGGGCGCAGGCGGCGGGACATGCCGCCACCGGGCCAGGCGGCAGGCCGTGCATAACAGATTTTTTTCGTCCGCGCGCGTTTGGCAACGGAACGGAGCAGGGTTATGTGGGCCCGGCCGCCACTCCCTGAGGCGGCAGCCACTGTTGCTGCTGCGGGCGACGCGATCGCTCACTCTGGTTGCCGGTTGGTGAAGTTTGGCCGTTTCTGCCGACGCTGCCCGTGATCTCGTTCCCCTGGCTCTCTCTACTCTCTTTTAAGCAACCAGCAGCACGCTCGCGCAGGCGGCCACCCCTGCCGCCACACGGCCAGGCGGCCGGCGCCGCGTAACAGATTTCGACGGTAGCTGGCGAGCCGCAACGGAACGGTGCTCTTCCCTGCTGCCACAAAATGAGGCGGCAGCCCTGTTTCTGCTGCGCGCGACGCGACGGCACCGCGGGCTGTCGGTTGGTGGCTTTTGTACCGTTCTGCCGACACTTCTCTCGTTATAAGGCAGGATGTGCCTCATTTGCGCAGCAGCCCGCTCACTCCTCTCCTCTCCTCCCTGCTCTCTCTGCTCTACCCTAGCACATTGAGAAAGACAGCTTAAATAGCTACTTTGATCACGATTTTGAGCGATTTGAAGGCCGATTCAGAAGAAGTTTTAGTTGAAGAAAAGATAGATCAAGGTAAGATCTATCCGTTTTTGTTGGTTTCGTTCGCATGCATGATGTTTTTATTCCCTAAGTATGTATTCTCTGTTGTTTTAGGCATGATTTCATCACTTTAAGGAGTCATCTGGAGCTTCTGGAGTAGGATTTGCCGTGCGAAGTGAACTACGAAGTTGAAGATCAAGGTATGAGCTTTGCGATACATAAATTTTCTTGTGCATGCACGGTTAAAATTAGTTAGTTTTTTAGCCCGTCATTATCTATATGATGTTTATTGTTAGAAGTTATAAAAGTTTTCAGATGACATATGTTGCATTTATAGTAATTTTTTGCACACGTGTAAGTTGAAGATGTCGTAGATCAATGTTAGCTGTATCCATTACTAATTTTTTTTGACAAGCAAGATGTTGCTATTTTTGTTATTACGTCGTAATTAGTACTTATGTTGAACGTTTAGGTTGGGTTAGAGCCAAAATTTGGACAACAAATATTTGACGGTATTGTAGATCACGTTAGGCCTTTCAAATGCATTAATTCAGTTTGACATGCGAAAAGTTCTTAATATGCTAATTAAGAAAAAGTTTGTACCATAATTGGTCATTGCATGATTAAATGTGATGCTATTTCTTTCGCAAAAAGAAAGTGATGCTATTTCATGTGGTATGTGGTATGTTTATTAATAATTTTTATAGTTAGGAAACCGTAGGTCTACTTTTTGTATGTCGCAATAATCTAAGTTTTGTATATTAAGATTAGATGCTAATATCCTTAATGATGTATGTAATTAGGTAAAAAAATATCATCTGAGTAACAAACAATGATGAGATGACGTGATTGAAGAAATTGTGTTTCGATCTTCGATGTCCCTTTTGAGGTGACGACCACATACATGCAAAGTGCCATTTGGATGCTTTTGATAGCAGAAAAAAAATCCGTGTCTAATATTTATGTTCGTGTGATAATAGGTTAACTCCATTGATATATTACCGGTGATATGTTCATGCTGACGGATTTTTTTTGAACTATTGCGGCGCTTAAGTTTATTCGAAACAACATCTATATTTAAGCTGAGGTATAAATGATGGTGTGTAATTTTTAAATATTTTTTATATTGATGTACTATTGTGAATGATGTTACTGCTGCTGCAAATATTTCTAGTGGAAATATGGTTATTTGTTCAGTCATATGATATTTAAATGGTATCATCATACTATTATGTTTAAGGTCCAACCGAATGATACTAAAAAAGTAGATTATTTTCTAATGAAAATACGGTTATTAAAATGTATTCTCATTTCATTATTTGTAAATAAACTATTTTTATTGGATGATATGAAAATGTTATTAAAATCAAAATATACTAAAAGTTTTAATCATATCTTATTAAAGTGTTATGATTGTATTATTATGTTTAGAGTCGAACCGAATGATATTACAAAAGCACTGATTAGTTCAAACGTAAATATGGATATAAAAATGTTTTTCCCTTATTATTTTATTTAAAGTTTTAATCAGCTAATAATAAAATATCCAGTTATTAATTATTTGAAATGTAAATATAGATCAATGATGGCGGCGTTGCTACACCCACCTATTTTGACAATATAATGAAAATAAGTTCCATAAGTATATAAAGGAGTCCTTGATCGCCAAATTGGAAGGTAAAGTCATTTTTATCCGAGACAAAATTTGGCATTACTCATTAGGAATTAACAAGCTAAAATAAATGGCACCACTTGTCCAATAGTCAACATCCATCAATTCACCATCATAAAATTAGAGCAAGAAGATATAACATCATTCATCGACATCACATACTGATATGTGGACTTTACAACCACTGGTAGCAATATTTCCATGATATGTGCTTGTACCTTGGAACGGTGTCCTCCTAATCTGGATCTTTTGGTCCTTCCATTACTTGTGCTTGTCAAAGAAATATGCCTTTCCCAACCTGGATCTTTCGATCAAATGATTTTTTGTCGAAAAGGACCAGGTGCCCAACGCAATTGTCAAAAAGGACTACATGCAGATGAAATTGATAAAAGAGACCCCCCGGCGTGGCGGCAGGCGCGACAGGCAACACGTGGCACCTGCCGCCACGCACTAAGGCGCCCATCATTGTATAACATGTATCCGTACCGGGATGGAACGGGGCCAGGTAGGTGGGCCCTGCTGCTGCCGCTCGGTTGCCGACATGGCATTTGCACGCACAACGAGGCGGTGGGCCATGTCGCCACTCTATGAGGCGGCTGCACTGTTTGTGATGCTTACTAGACGATAACATCCACTGTTGCTTCGGGATTTTTAGTCGAAAAGGACCCTCTGGCAAACACAATTGACAAAAAGGACCACCTACAAATAAAATTGACAAAAAAGACCCCCTCGGTAGTGGCGGCAGGCGCGGCGGCCGACACTTGGCTCCTACCGCCATGCTAGTAGGAGGCGGGCCCTACCGCCATGCGCTGAGGCAGCCGGCCAACTATTATGTAATTTCTGGCGCGTCGGGAGCCGGGATGGAACGGGGCTGGGCATGTGGGCCCTTCCGCCACATGACGAGGCGGTCGACACTACTGCTGCCGCGTACAGGCCGACAACACCTGCTGCACGCGCGGAGAGGAGGTGGGCCACATCGCCCCTCCCCGAGGCGGCCGCGCTATTGCTACTGCTCGCGGTGCGACAACTTCACTGTGGCAAACGGCGATGATTCCCACACGCGGACGACGCTGATTTCCACGGGCGGGAATCCAATGTTGTGTGGTAGGTGAATTTTTAACATGTTGTGCAGACACTTTGCGGTGCTCCTCCGCACTCTCTTTGCTTCCTTGCGTACACTCTCCACTCCACTCTGTCTGGTTCGCATGCCATTCGGCGGAAATCGTTTCTGGTAGTGATTCCACTGCGGTGATGCCCGCTGTTTGATAATTGCCACTGCTTTCTGTGCCCGATTCCCGCCTAAAGTTTTGTTCATCGGTTGCAGCGGCCGACGCGACAACACCGAGGCATGCTATGCCGACACTCGATGCACTGTTTTGAATCACGCGTATGTCCCACCTAAAATTTAGTCTGTTCGCGCCTATTTTCTTGCCATCATTTCGTGAGGCCAACGCAACAAAAGAAGTTGGCGATGGAAAAGGAAAATATCCATGCTGGACTCAGTTGATACATGTGGTAGTATTTTAAATTTCGCAACTATTTGTATCTTAATTTTGACAGTCCAATGTAGCTTTGTTTCAGTAGTTAAATGTAGCTTTATTTCAATAGTACAATGTAGCTTATTTTCAACTGTACCATGTCCAAATGTCTTATTTACCTTCTTTCTTTCTTTATCTCTCTCCCCACCAGAAAACACTTTAGTAATGTAAACTAATTATCTAACATTGTGCAACAACTACAACATCAAATTAAGATAGAACATAATGCCCATACAATAAGACATTACAAACTAATAATGCAAGTACATCTGAATTAAACGGTAGAACTGAACTTAAAAACTAAAAATACATCTTAAAAACTACATGAAGGCACCATCGTCATCCTCCGTCGATGCATAACTCTTGACCTTCGGCGATGCAGAACTCTTTCCCTTAGACAATGCAGAACTCTTGGCCTTGGTACTCGACGTGAAGATATCGTCTTCATCCTCGTTGTCCGCAGTCCATAAAAAAGTATTTTCTGATGAAAACTTTAGGTATGATTCACCCTTACTCTGTTGCTTCATCCATCTTCCATGCAACCTGAGAAGTTCTTTCCGTATATCCTCAAAGGTCCTGGAAAGAACTTCTCAGGTTGCATGGAAGATGGATGAAGCAATAGAGTAAGGGTGAATCATACCTAAAGTTTGCAGCAGAAAATACTTTTTATGGACCGCGGACAACGAGGATGAAGACGATATCTTGACATCGAGTACCAAGGCCAAGAGTTCTGCATCATCGAAGGGCAAGAGTTCTGCATCATCAAGGGCAAGAGTTCTGCATCGGCGAAGGATGACGATGATGCCTTCATGTAGTTTTTAAGCTGTATTTTTAGTTTTTAAGTTCAGTTTTACAATTTATTCAGATGTACTTGCATTATTAGTTTGTATTGTCTTATTGTATGGGCATTATGTTCTATCTTAATTTGATATTGTAGTTGTTGCACGACATTTGATAATTAGTTTGTATTATTAAAGTGTTTTCGAGTGGGGAGAGAAAGAAAGAAGGAAAGAAGGTAAATAAGACATTTGGACATGGTACAACTGAAAATAAGATACATTGTACTAATAAAATAAAGCTACATTTAACTACTGATATAAAGCTACATTAAACTGCTGAAATTAAGATATAAATGGTTGCAAAATTTAAAATACTATCGCATGTATCTACTGAGTCCAGCGTGGATATTTTTTTTCCATCGCCAACTTCTTTTGCTGTCTTGGACTCATGAAATGATGGCAAGAAAATAGACACGAACGGACTAAATTTTAGGTGAGAAATACGCGTGATACAAAACAGTACAACCAGTGTCGGCATGGCATGCCTCGGTACTGTCGCGTCGGCTGCAGCAATCGATGAACAAAACTTTAGGCGGGAATCACACACTGCTTTTGATCAGTGTCGTCTGCATAGAAAGGAGTGGCAATTATCAAACAGCGGGCAACACCGCAGCGGAATCATTGCCAGAAACGATTCTCGCCGAACGGCATGCGAACCAGACAAAGTGGAGTGGAGAGTGTACGCAGGGAAGCAAAGAGAGTGCAGAGGAGCACCGCAGAGTGTCGGCACAAGACGTCAAAAATTAACCTACCGCACGACATCGGATTCCCGCCCGTGGAAATCAGCGTCGTCCGCGCGTGGGAATCATTGCCGTCTGCCACAACGAAGTTGTCGCACCGCGAGCAACAGCAACAGCGCGTCCGCCTCGGGGAGTGGAGGCGTGGCCCACCTCTTCGCCGTGCGTGCAGCAGGTGCGGTCGGCCTGCGTGCGGCAGCAACAGTGCCGGCCGCCTCGTCGAGTGGCAGTGGAGCCCACATGCCCGACCCCGTTCCATCCCGGTTCCCGGCGCGCTGGAAATTACGTAATAGCCGGTCGGCCGCGTCCTAGCATGGCAGCAGGAGCCACGTGTCGGCCGCCGCGCTTGCCGCCACCGCTGAGGGGGTCTTTTTTGTCAATTTGATTTGTATGTAGTCCCTTTGTCAATTGTGTTGGCCAGAGGGTCCTTTTTGATAAAAAATCCGATCAAATACCACCACATCCTACATTAAAAACAACGAGAACAACAACAAAGCCTTTAGTCCCAAACAAGCTGGGGTAGGCTAGAGGTGAAACCCATAAGATCTTGCGACCAACTCATGGCTCTGGCACATGGATAGCAAGCTTCTACGCACCCCTATCCATAGCTAGTTCTTTGGTGATACTCCAATCCTTCAAGTCTCTCTTAACGAACTCCTTCCATGTCAATTTCGGTCTACCCCGCCCTCTCCGCACGCTTTAGCCGTCCGCTATGCACTAGAACTTCTGGAGGCCTACGCTGAATATGCACAAACCATCTCAGACGACGTTGGACAAGCTTCTCTTCAATTGGTGCTACCCCAACTCTATCTCGTATATCAATATTCCATACTCGATCCTTCCTCGTGTGGCCACACATCCATCTCAACATACGCATCTTCGCCACACCAAACTGTTGAACATGTCTGCATTTTAGTCGGCTTTTGGGTTTCATCTTCATAAGAGTAGCTGAGTTTTTACGATGGCTCGCCAAACCTATCACAACCCTCCTCCTTACCAGGGGTTGGGACCAGCTATGTTGAGACAACATAGGCGGAGTTCACCACATCCTACATTAGTATAGCACGAATCATTAACATGTAGCAATATGATATGAGAAAGCATGTAGATTTACTGATTATGTATCTTTGATCTTTTATAAAATTAAGATATCTTAGCTTGGGCTGTAACGAAATAAACAAGTGTTGTACTCATAATTGCCTCTAATCCTACACATGGTCAAATAGTTTGCCAACTTTCTACTTTGTGGAATAAGAGGGACGCATATAGATTAACTAAATCCCACAAAATGAGGGAGCTCAGCAGCTAGAGAAGAGAACTGTAGCAGAACTTGAGAGTGCCGAAGTTGGTTAAGTCAGAGTCGGCAGAACAAAGAGAGTTATTCCATGGGATAACAACTTAACCAGGAAAGTCAGGAGCTAAAAATTGTTCCAATTGTAACAATGTGTCCTCTTGGTACTTCTCACAGAATTAGTAAACTACATTTACCCATATGAACAATAAGTCCACTACAAATATAGCCGAAAAGGAGAACTATTCAATTTATTATTGTCATAGATGTTCATGATAATCAAAGCTGGCCAAGCTTCAGAAAGGATAAGCTCATAACCTAGAAAATATTATTCTGTACTTATATTCTCCCAGGCTGAATATTTTCTTAGTACAACAAAAGTAATGTTTAGTGCGCTCAGGCTGCGCTAGCGGGGCAAAATCTTAGTCATGGACCCAGGCTCACCTATGAAATAGTCTTAGAGAACGTTAACAGTGCTAAACTCACAAATCAGGTAGACTCGAAAAATCAGAAGAAAACAATCTGTAACAATATCTATTGAATTAAACCTCTCCTAAAATATCCAATATAAGCATTACTCTGTATAAAAAGAGCTTTCAAGAAGCAATCTGTCATCATATAAGCCAGAGCAACCAACATTTAACATACTATGTTCCACTGTTATTGACTTTGCCCTATCTCAGAAGTTAAAATTTGACCATTTATATTGTGCGATGCATTTATTAAATGGGAAGGAAATGCATATGGTAACCAAAAAAATGTAGGAAACATGTAAGCACGCAATTTTTTAAATACCATTAGCGAAAGCTTTCAGGGTTTGACTAGTCAGACACTGGGGGAGCACTTTATGAGGTTTGTAGGTTGAATCCACCGCAAGATGTATAAACCTTATTAGTTAAGCAACTAAACTCTCTTGCCTTTAAGATTGTATGTGCCATCCTTTATGACAAAGCTTCATCCAAGTTGAAAGCAAAATTTCTCAAACTACGTGGCACCGCCATGACAATACCTCCGAGAAATTCCAAGTTTTCCGAACTTCCAAATTTCTTCGTTATCTTTTATTTTGCTAGATGAGCAAGATTTCTATCATCCCATGGAAGGCATTCAAGAATTATGTGAGCCAAAAAAATGTTAGGTAAAAAACTTGACTATTTTGGAATGTAAAAAAAATTTAAAATTCAGATGTTCACTAACATCATTTTTTAAAGAGGGAATTCTACATTTTTAACAAATTAGTGCCAAGAAAAGAATTAATGTAACACTGGATGACTTAAAGAGGCACGTAACCATCCTCGTTGTACATGCCAGCTTCTAGTATAGTTGCTGCATAGAAAATCAGAAAGTGGATTGGTTAATGTACTAATTTCAAGAGAAGAGAGAAATTAAAAATAGAAATGAATGCACAAAATAAATAAGAGAAATGCATAGGTGTTAGTAAACCTGGTTATACAACTGATTCTTGAATTTCTCAGCATGTGGTTTCCCCTCAGATCTAAATGCACAAGAAACTTGAACATCAACTTCTGTACAGAATCAAAGTATTCTCCAAGTTCAAACCTTTCATTGTTAAAGCAAACAAAACAGTCATATTCTTTTCTTTCTGCTCAATTCTGTAAAAGAGAAAGAACCAATTAAAAAAGTATCACCAACATACAATTTGCACTTCAAGAAACGATCAAACTGTACATAAAAGAAATAAGAGAAATTTATGTTTAGTTAGAATATCTTGAACAAGCAGGCAAAAAATGATTAAATAGATACAATGGAACTCGCATACCAGTGATAATTGTCAAGGGCCTTGTATCATGTCAAAGCTCCCACGTACATGAGATATTCTAAGACCTAGCAAGCTGCATGAGAGTGACTAGTGACTACATCCATTTCTTTTGGGATTCTCGTGTTTTGGTCGTGCATTCCCGTGTGATTTTTTTGTCCAAAAGGACTCCCTACCAAACGCTATTGTCAAAAAGGACTACATGCGGATAAAATTGTCAAAAAGGACCCCCTCACTAGTGACGGCAGGTGCGGCAGGCGACACATGGCACCTGCCACCACGCCAGGAGGCGGCGGGCCCTGCCGCCACCGCAGGAGGTGGCCATCGAGGCAAACGGGAATCCCAGCTACTCACCGCGCCGCGACGGAACGGGGCGGCAAGCGCTGCCACTGCCGCTCCCTGGCCGACAGCCCTGCTATGCGCGGGCCGAGGAGTGGGCCAGGCCGCCACGGGAGGAGGCGGCATCTTTCCCTGGCTAGCCGACAGGCCGTGCAGGCCACGGGCCCAGCCGGTGGGCCACGCCGCCACTGCTGCTGGCGGCAGCTTGTTGCACGTGCGACAGGCGCTGACGGCACTGATTCCCGGGCGCGACGGCGATGCTGACGGCGGTGATACTTTTGCCTCAGTGGATGCGACGGCACCGCGAGAATCGCTCTGGCTATTGCTTGAGCGGATGAGACGGCACTGTAGTAATCAGTCACTCGCTGCGGGAATCCGATGCTGCGGGAACCTGTTGTGCCGACACTACAGGGATCCTAAAATTTCCCGCCTAATTTCGTCCGTTCGCGCTTATTTTTTCGCCATCATTTGTCGTCTAAGCCTATAAAAGGAGACACCGAGGCTCTCGTCCAGCCATCCTCTTCCCGCCAACCCTTTCCCTCCATACCTCAGTCGTTCTTTCCCGCCATTTTGTCCTCTCTACCTATAAAACCCCCTTCGACGGAGGTGAATAAGCAGTGTAGTGTAGTGTAGTCGAGATGTCCCATTATCCTTTCGATCATAGTTTTCACCCTGGGATGAGCAGATGTCTTCTGAGGCTAGCCACTGATTTCAGGATGGACAATAGGATAGTTCCATGGGACGAACTCACCGGTAGTGCCACCATAATGAATGAGTTGGCCCACGAATTACATAGGTCTGGCTGGCCTGAAAGGACTTATGAGGAGGTACGTACTGAACTTCTTAGGTTGCATGAAAGGTTGAAAAAGGTAGTGGAGCCGAAGAGTGAAACTTTCAGAATGATTGCAACAAAGCATCCATTTTTATGGACTGAAGAAAGCGAGGACAACGATGATATCTTCATGTTGCCACTTCCGGGTTCTGCATCCTCGAAGGCAAGAATTCTGCATCATCCAAGGGAAAGAGTTCCGCGTCCTTGAAGGGCAAGAGTTCTGCATCGATGGAGGATGACGATGATGCCTTCATGTAGTTTTTAAGCTACATCCTCGAAGGGCAAGATTGTCGTGGTTCTGAACGCTGGACAGAGGGACATGGGGGACGATGTGTGAGTTTAGTGTCTTAATTTCTGCAGTTTCATATAGCTTTATTTCGCAGTCGTTTGTATCTTAATTTCTGCAGTTTAGTGTAGCTTTATTTCAGTACTTAAATGTAGCCTTATTTCAATAGCATGATGTATCTTAATTTCAGTTGTACCGTGTCTTAATGAAAAAAATATAGTTTTACAATAAAATGTAGCATTTTATTTCCCTCCAGTAATTATCGAACATCATGCAACAAGTACAACAAGCACAAACTAATAATGCAAGTACATCTGAATTTAACAGGACTGGCGCATTTTTATTTCAGCGTACATAATGTTTCATACATAAGTCGAAAAGTATGATACTAACATATGTAGATACAATGGGTCACACACGTTGATAGATGAATCATTTTAGTCGACGACGGCCACCTGGCCTTCCCTTCGGACCGGAAAGCTCCAAGTGATTAGGTGGTCGAGTTACACGAAGACCGCGACCGTACTCCAGTTGGCCTTCCTGTGTCTGTGACTCCTGCATAGGTGGTGGAGTCTGTAATCCTTGTGACGAATCTGATGCGTAATTGTAGGCGTATGGTTGTTGTGGCTCCTCGGGGATAAAAGATGGGCCAATAACGTCCTCTCCGAAGAATTCTGTAACTACTGCATTAAAATTGTCGCCATCATCTTGCGATGATCCCTATATGCGTGTGTTGAGGCCAGATTGGGTGTACTCATCGTCCCAATTTACATTAGGTAAGTCCTGCACATAGAAACATTGTAAACAAAAACAGTTAGAGGATAATATGTAATATCACTATAAATGCATTAAAATGTAAACATGACTACCCGATCAGATCCCTCGCCTGTACTGTCTGGACATTCTACCTGGTACTGGTTTAAATCTGGGACACGAGTCTCCTCGGGCATGGAGATCCCTCGCGTGGAGAGATACGGCTAAGATCCCTCACCTTGAGTGTATGCACCATATCCAGTGTAGGCATATGGGTTTGAGGAAAGATACAGCTTGGGCATCGAATCCAAGCCCATGCCATGGTCCTGCGATGTCTGCCCCTGACGAAGCAGCACCGAAGAAGAGCGATGTAGTGGCAGAGATGAGTCATGTCATGGAAATGTCGTTGTAGTACTCGGACCCTCCCCCCACTTCCCATGGCTTGTACGCGCCTCGCTCGACCTGGACGACGCCGCCGCACTCGGTCTGGCTGATCTCGGTACTTGGCATGTTGTACGCTCCTGTGACAACGTCGTCGCCTCTACCACATCTTAACTTTGTTACCATGTATTATTTAAGACATTTATGGAATGACTTGACAGCTGATCCCTTAGCCGGCATGCTTTCCGTTGCGATCTGCGCTATTTCGTTGGCAGTTTGAAGCTGAAAAATATTTGGTTGTTATTTGGTTGAAATGATTATGAAATAATGGACCTGAAAAAATTACTAGTGATTACCGTCTGGTCAGGATAGAAAGCTGGATGCAGCTCAACATGTCTCCGCATCTGCTCCTCGTGCGTGAGATTTGTTGGTATCATAGCTGGTTGACTCGCCAGGCTTGTATGTGTGCTGATGTAGTACCACTGCTTGTACGCTTGAGCTATACTTCCATCATACGGTCTGCAAAATTATATAATTACATTAACCGTTGTGATAAAAGCAAAGTATCTTCACGCATCGTATGGTCATCGTAATAAAGTAATGTAAATAAAATGTACCTAAGTTGACACACTATATCTGCTAGCGCTTCATTTTCCCACTTGTGTACCCATTGAATGTTGCGTTCCCTCCAATTGTAAGAACTCCAACCATGGCCCATATTGGTTAGCCTGCAAATTATGTAACAAAGTGTGAGTTTAGTAAAAAAGGACACTAACTATTTAGGGAGGTCACATCTTACTTATGGGTTTCCTCATCGGTACATCTTGGAAAAGGTGGTGGAATCTCCTGATACAGACCAAACTGTCTCATGACACACTCCGGGTTGTAAGGCTCAACACACCACAGGAATAATAAGTAGCAGCGAGTCAGCCAGAATGCACTATCGGTCAACATGCCTGCTGTGATGGGTCGTATATCAAAGACCATCTGTACATGCTCCTGAGTCCATGGGTTCCATGTGACTACAGACTCATCAAGTACCTCAAACTGCTGGTGGTATATAGGGTAACAATTTTTCCCAATACTTGGAGACCAATGTTTCCGTGCCTTTGTCCACCTGCTGGCCATAGTTACACTGCTTACCTTGCTACAGTCGTATGGGTGTATGGGATTTAGTATACAAGGTCGTCCTACAGGGAGGTATTCCCAGGACCACAACTGTAGAAACTCGTAGGGGACACAAAGTAATGGAGCTTTATTTGCGAAGGAATTTTTTGTGTGGCATCACACAAGCCTCTATATGTATGAGATAGAATGGCAGAACCGAAGCTGTATTTTGGTTGCTCGGGTAAAGGTTCATCTGCCATCTTCTCCACAATGTAGATGAGACCAGGGAGAAGTACGTCCCCGTGTGAATTTGGAAACATAACCCCGAGGAGCCACAACAAATGCGCAATCAGATGTCTTCTCCTCATCTCAGAATCTGCGAAGCTAGAAAAATTACGAAAGTTATCACGAAGTCAGGAGAGTGGGATGCCACGAGGGCCACCGGTACGTTGTGATTCTGGCATTGTCATCCAGAGACGATGTGATATATTTTTGTGCCCAAGATGTAGACACTCGTGGAGAGACTAAAGGCTCACCTCTAATTGGTAGAGCAAGGATCATAGAAACATCTTTCAGTGTAGGTGCAAGCTCCCCAAAACAAAAGTGAAAGGTGTGGGTTTCAGGTCTCCACCGGTCAACAAGGGATGTCAAAAGGGATGGGTCCGAACATAACTAGTCTTCGCATGATGTGAGCCTAGCAAAAGCATGTAGTCCATAAGCGTCAAGGTGAGGAACGAAAGAATTGTGTATTGGCCAGGTTTTCTTTATGCTTCGAAGTCTGAAACTCCGATAATCATGTTCTTTATTTGGGTTCAAAAATAGGTGGCAACGGTAGCCGACATCATGGGGCCCCTCCAAAAGCACTGGCACTTGGCCACCGTTGCCACCTATTTCTGAACCCAAATAAAGAACATGATTATCGAAGTTTCAGACTTCGAACCATAAAGAAAACCTGGCTAATACACAATTCTTTCGTTCCTCACCTTGACGCTTATGGACTACATGCTTTTGCTAGGCTCACATCATGCGAAGACCAGTTACGTTCGGACCCATCCCTTTTGACATCCCTCATTGACCGGTGGAGACCTGAAACCCACACCTTTCACTTTCGTTTTGGGGAGCTTGCACCTACACTGAAAGATGTTTCTATGATCCTTGCTCTACCAATTAGAGGTGAGCCGTTAGTCTCTCCACGAGTGTCTACATCCCGGGCACAAAATATATCAGACCGTCTTGGGATGACAATGCCAGAATCACGACATGCTGGTGGCCCTCGTGGCATCCCACTCTCCCGGCTTCGTGATAACTTTCGTAATTTTTCTAGCTTCGTTGATTCTGAGACGAGGAAAAGGCATCTGTTTGCGTATTTGTTGGGGCTCCTCGGGGTTATGTTTCCAAATTCACATGGGGACGCACTTCTCCCTGGTCTCATCTGCATTATGGAGAAGATGATAGATGAACCTTTACCCGAGCAGCCAAAATACAGCTTCGGTTCTGCCATTCTATCTCATACATATAGAGGCTTGTGTGATGCCACACAAAAAACTTCCTTCGCAAAAAAGCTCCATTACTTTGTGTCCCCTACGAGTTTCTACAGTTGTGGTCTTGGGAATACCTCCCTGTAGAACGACCTCATATACTAAATCCCATACACCCATACGACTGTAGCGATGGAAGTAGTGTAACTATGGCCAGTAGGTGGACAAAGGCACAGAGACATTGGTCTCCAAGTATTGGGAAAAATTGTTACCCTATATACCACCAGCAGTTTGAGGTACTTGATGAGTCTGTAGTCACATGGAACCCATGGACTCAGGAGCATGTACAGATGGTCTTTGATATACGACCCATCACAGCAGGCATGTTGACCGATAGTGCATTCTGGCTGACTCGCTACTACTTATTATTCCCATGGTGTGTTGAGCCTTACAACCCGGAGTGTGTCATGAGACAGTTCGGTCTGTATTAGGAGATTCCACCACATTTTCCAAGATGTACCGATGAGGAAACCCATAAGTAAGATGTGACCTCCCTAAATAGTTAGTGTCCTTTTTAATTTACTAAACTCACACTTTGTTACATAATTTGCAGGCTAACCAATATGGGCCACGGTTGGAGTTCTTACAATTGGAGGGAACGCAACATTCAATGGGAACACAAGTGGGAAAATGAAGCGCTAGCAGATATAGTGTATCAACTTAGGTACATTTTATTTACATTATTTTATTACGATGACCATACGATGCGTGAAGATGCTTTGCTTTCATCACAATGGTTAATCTAATTATATAATTTTGCAGACCGTATGATGGAAGTACAACTCAAGCGTACAAGCAGTGGTACTGCATCAGCACGCGTACAAGCCTGGCCAGTCAACCAACTACGATACCAACAAATCTCACGCACGAGGAGCAGATGCGGAGACATGTTGAGCTTCATGCAGCTTTCTATCGTGACCAGACGGTAATCACTAGTAATTTTTTCAGGTCCATTATTTCATAATCATTTCAACCAAATAACAACCAAATATTTTTCAGCTTCAAACTGCCAACGAAATAGCGCAGATCATGATAGAAAGCATGCCAGCCAGGGGATCAGCTGTCAAGTCATTCCATAAACGTCTTAAATAATACACGGTAACAAAGTTGAGATGTGGTAGAGGCAACGACGTTGTCACAGGAGCGTACAACATGTGAGTACCGAGATCAGCCAGACCGAGTGCGGTGCCGCCGTCCAGACCGAGCGAGGCGCGTACAAGCCATGGGCAGTGGGGGGAGAGTCCGAGTACTACAACGACATTGCCACAACATGACTCATCTCTGCCACTACATCACTCTTCTTCGGTGCTGCTTCGTCAAGGGAAGACATCGCAGGACCATGGCATGGGCTTGGATTCGATGCTCGAGCTGTATCTTTCCCCAAACCCATATGCCTACACAGGATATGGCGCATACACTCAAGGTGAGGGATCTCAGCCGTATCTCTCCACATGAGGGATCTCCATGCCCGAGGAGACTCGTGTCCCAGATTTAAACCAGTACCAGGTAGAATGTCCAGACAGTACAGGCGAGGTATCTGAAGGTAGTCATGTTTACATTTTAATGCATTTATTGTGATATTACATATTATCCTCTAATAGTTTTTGTTTACAATGTTTCTATGTGTAGGACTTACCTGATGTAAATTGGGACGATGAGTGCACCCAACCTGGCCTCAACACACGCATACAGGGATCATCACAAGATGATGGCGACAATTTTAATGCATTAGTTACGGAATTCTTCGGAGAGGACATTATTGGCCCATCGTTTATCCCCGAGGAGTCACAACAACCATACGCCTACAATTACGTATCATGTTCGCAACAAGGATTACAGACTCCACCACCTATGCAGGAGTCACAGACACAGGAAGACCAACTGGAGTATGGTCGCAGTCTTCGTGTAACTCGACCACCTAATCGCTTGGAGCTTTCCGGTCCGAAGGGAAGGCCAGGTGGCTGTCGTCGACTACAATGATTCATCTATCTACGTGTGCGACCCACTGTATCTACATATGTCAGTATCAGACTTTCCGACTTATGTATAAAACATTATGTATGCTGAAATAAAAATGCACCAGTCCCGTTAAATTCAGATGTATTTGCATTATTAGTTTGTGCTTGTTGTACTTGTTGCACGATGTTTGAAAATTAGTGGAGAAAAATAAAATGCTACATTTTATTGTAAAACTATATTTTTTTTCATTAAGACATGGTACAACCGAAATTAAGATACTCCATACTATTGAAATAAAGCTACACTAAACTGCAGAAATTAAAATACAAACGATTGTGAAATAAAGCTGCACGAAACTGCAGAAATTAAGACATTAAACTCACACATCGCCCCCCACGTCCCTCTGTCCAGCGTTCAGAACCACGACAATCTTACCCTTCGAGGACGTAGCTTAAACACTACATGAAGGCATCATCGTCATCCTCCATCGATGCAGAACTCTTGCCCTTCGAGGATGCGGAACTCTTGCCCTTGGACGATGCATAACTCTTCCCTTCGAGGATGCAGAACCCGGAAGCGGCATGAAGATATCATCGTCGTCCTCGCTTTCCTCAGTCCATAAAAATGGATGCTTTGTTGCAGTCCTTCTGGAAGTTTCACTCTTCGGCTCCACTACCTTCTTCCACCTTTCATGCAACCTAAGAAGTTTAGTACGTACCTCCTCATAAGTCCTTTCAGGCCATCCAGACCTACATAATTTGTGGGACAACTCATTTATTATGGTGTCACTGCCGGTGAGTTCGTCCCATGGAACTATCCTATTGTCCATCCTGAAATCAGTGGCTAGCCTCAGAAGACATCTGCTCATCCCAGGGTGAAAACTACGATCGAAAGGATAATGGGACATCTCGACTACACTACACTACACTGCTTATTCACATCGTCGAAGGGGGTTTTATAGCTAGAGAGGAGAAAATGGCGGGAAAGAACGGCTGGAGTATGGCGGGAAAGAACGACTTGGGTATGGAGGGAAAGGGTTGGCGGGAATAGGATGGCTGGACGAGAGCCTCGGTGTCTCCTTTTATAGGCTTAGACGACAAATGATGGCGAAAAAATAAGCGCGAATGGACGAAATTAGGCGGGAAATTTTAGGATCCCTGTAGTGTCGACACAACAGGTTCCCGCAGCATCGGATTCCCGCAGCGAGTGACTGATTACCGCAGTGCCGTCGCATCCGCTCAAGCAATAGCCAGAGCGATTCTCGCGGTGCTGTCGCATCCGCTGTAGCAAAAGTAGAAAAAACAGACTGATTCCCGGGTGAAAGAACCAAAAGCATACACATTCCCACGCATAGGAATCACCACCGTCAGCATCGCTGTCGCGCCCGGGAATCAGCACCGTCAGCGTCTGTCGCGCGTGCAGCAAGCTGCCCCAGCAGCAGTGGCGACATGGCCCACCGGCTGGGCCTGTGGCATGCATGGCCTGTCAGCCAGCCAGGGAAAGATGCCGCCTCCTCCCTTGGCGGCCTGGCCTACTCCTCGGCCCGCGCACAGCAGGTGCTATCGGCCAGGGAGCGGCAGTGGTAGCGATCGCCGCCTCACCCGATGGCGGTGGGGCCCACCTGGCCCGCCCTGTTCCATCGCGGCGTGGTGAGTAGCTGGGATTCCCGTTCGCCTCGGTGGCCGCCTCCTGCGCTGGCGTTAGGGCCCGCCGCCTCCTGGCGTGGCTGCAGGTGCCGCGTGTCGCCTGTTGCACCTGCCGCCACTAGTGAGGGGGTCCTTTTTGACAATTTTATCCGCAGGTAGTCCTTTTTGGCAATAGTGTTCAGCAAGGGGTCCTTTTGGACAAAAATCTTCCCCTATAGCCTAGGCATATTGCATAAGGGGAAAGGAGAACTGTACCTGTAGGCAAGGGACTAGCAACATGGAGCAAGTGCAGCCGGGCTGCGACCATCTTGAGCTGTACCTGTAGCAGTGGAGGCTCCAGGAATTTGCAACCGGGTATTCATGTGTATTCATTTTGAAAAAATCATTTCTATTTTCGAAAATTGTCACTCTTTTGCCAAAATCAACACTGTTTTGTAAAAATCATGGGTATTCACATGAGGACCCAAGAATACCCCTAGACCTGTAGGCAAGGGACTGCCAACATGGAGCAAGTGCAGCAGGGCGGCGGCCATCTTGGGCTGTACCTGTACATGTGGATGATGACCTACTTAACAAGCAGGAAGAGATTGAGATCGGAGCCAGAGGACCAGATCGGTGAAGTCGGAGTCTAGCCTAGGTTTTCCCCGAGAGGTGGCGGCTGCCACCCCATAGTAGCCCTTGCAGATTTCAACCAGCACGCGGTGAATCATGCACCGCATCACGTCAGGCGATCACTCGCACACGAGGGATCGAAATGATACTGGGTTGGTCCGTGACGGAGGATGCACAGAAGTAGGAGAGATACACAGACCTGTAGAGGATGGATGGAGGAAGTGATGCCGGCCGCTGCCATTGCCATGATCTCTTTTTTTCGTGCGAGATTTGGAGGCTAGGTCTACAAGGGCTGCGATCTGAGCGGTTCCACTTTGCATGATGTGCTTGGTGATCCGTTTGGCCCGCTGTTGCCATTTTCCCACACCCTCTCTCTCTCTTTCTCTCCGCGGATACGACCACAACGGTGACACACCTGGAGGGATCCGATGGAGAAATTGACTTTTCTTCTAAACTTTGATCATCCCCCCCACAATTGACGGGTGGGGCCAGGGGCCACTAGCCATTGAGACAAGCATAGGACAAATCATCAAACCCCATATAAAATGGAGCAAAAGATCCAATTCCTCGCAGGTGGAGTGGAGCAAAAGGGTGCGGGAAGGGGGTGAGGCTATGAAGACACGGAGAAGAATCAATATTGACATCGGACATTAGTGCATGCCAGTGAACGAGATTCTTTCTATTCGGCCAGGGGAATACCGGCCTAGGACATCCGGCCCAATATCAACCCATACGTGAGGAAAACTTGCCCTGGACGGTCAGGGATAGCTGAGACGCGTGATCTGAAGGCCTAAATCAGTGGGGGCGTTAGAGGGCTCGGAAAGGGTTTAGTTTTACTGTCCTTCAATGGAAAATTTGTTAGTGTTCTATGGGGACGTTATACGCAAAGGTCCTTCCGGGGTCGATGTGTTCATGTGCGGGTTGGCGAGTTGTGAGAGACATGATCAAAGTAGGTTATGCGGCAGTCAAGAAAGCATCCAAGCGACGTTTGGCCCTGAGATGCGTGGAAAGAAAATGACCATGAAGGCCTTTGTCGTTGTCGGATGTAAAGATGGTACAGTTGTCCGTTGGGGTCTGCGGCCGGTCATAGGAGAAAACTCATGGAGGTCGTACATGAGGTTTGCAAGCAATCATAGTTGCTCTATGTTTGGACAACCGATGGTGTATGTGGAGTTCATTTCCGTCAATGGTGATGCAGGATGCAGTAGCGGTGGTGGTGACGTTGAGTTGGCCATCACAGCAGCCCCTACGCCGGCCCATCGAAATCGACAGGTGGCAACCAAGTGTATGACACATGATATTGGTCTACGGCCGTTGACTTGAGAGAACACATGGAGGGATTGCCTGAGGCGCTAGATGATGACGATGACGACCATTCTTCTGCCTCTTTGGACTTAGGTGAAGAAGAAGCTGTTCCTCCTCAGGACGGTCGCGGCACCACTGGAACCTAAGTTTTTATAGGTTATGAGCATCACCAATGAATTTCACTTTGTTTCTGGACTAGAAGCGGGAAGTCTGCAGGTTGGGCAGTTTTTCCCACACAAGAAATCTGCTTACCAAGCAATAAATAGCTATGCAATCGCCCTCCACCGCTAGCATGGAGTGAAGAGGTTTGTGTCAGATTTCGGGGTCCGGCAACCTGTGAGAGGTTCGAACACTAGGGTGTGTGCGGAGATCTCAACCTGCCCAACCTGCCTACTCGCAATCCTCCCTAGCCTAGCGCGTAGAGCTCACAAAGACACAAAGACACAAAGATTTATATTGGTTCGGGCCACCGTTGTGGTGTAACACCCTACTCTAGTGTGGTGTGGTGGATTGCCTCGAGGGGCTATGGATGAACTAGTACAAAGGATGAACAAGCCTCAGGAGGTGAGGTGTTCTTGAGCTGGTGTGGTGCTCGGGGTGGAATCGATCCCTCCACTATGGTGGTGGCTGAGTACTATATATAGTCGCCCTGGTCCTCTTCCCAAATATGAGCGGGAAGGGATTCCACAACAGCGGGATTTGAAAGGGGACAAGTAGTATAGTCTATCCTAACAAAAGTAGTCTTCGCCTGCGAAAAGCCTCTCGTCATGACGCTGTCGTGGGCTGATACGTCTCCAATGTATCTATAATTTTTTATTGTTCCATGCTATTATATTACCCATTTTTGATGTTTATGGGCTTTACTTTACACTTTTATATCATTTTTGGGACTAACCTACTAACTGGAGGCCCAGCCTGAATTGCTATTTTTTTTGCCTATTTCAGTGTTTCGAAAAAAAGGAATATCAAACGGAGTCCAAATGGAATGAAAACTTCGGGAGAGATGTTTTTGGAACAAACGTGATCCAGGGGACTTGGAGTGGACGTCAAGCAACAGAGGAGGCGGCCACGAGGGTGCCCGGCGCGCCCCCTACAGGTGGGCGCGCTCCCACCCTCATGGGCCCCTCGAGCGTCCACCGACCTACTTCTTCCTCCTATATACACCCACATACCCTGAAACCATCCAGGAGCACCACGAAAAACTATTTCCACTGCCGTAACCTTCTGTATCCGCGAGATCCCATCTTGGAGCCTTCGTCAGCGCTCCGCCGGAGGGGGAATCGACCACAGAGGGCCTCTCCATCATCTCCAAGGCCCTTCCGATGAGTTGTGAGTAGTTTACGATAGATCTTCGGGTCCATAGTTATTAGCTAGATGGCTTCTTCTCTCTCTTTGAATCTCAATACAACGTTCTCCTCGATCTTCTTGGAGGTCTATTCGATGTAACTCTTTTTGTGGTGTGTTTGTCGAGATCCGATGAATTGTTGGTTTATGATCAAGTTTATCTATGTGAAATATTTGAATCTCCTCTGAATTCTTTTATGTGTGATTAAGTTATCTTTGAAAGTCTCTTCGAATTATCAGTTTGGTTTGGCCTACTAGATTGATCTTTCTTGCAATGGGAGAAGTGCTTATCTTTAGGTTCAATCTTGCGGTGTCCTTTCCCAGTGACAGCAGGGGCAGCAAGGCACGTATTGTATTGTTGCCATCGAGGATAAAAAGATGGGGTTTATATCATATTGCATGAGTTTATCCCTCTACATCATGTCATCTTTCTTATTGCATTACTCTGTTCTTTATGAACTTAATACTCTAGATGCATGCTGGATAGCATTCGATGTGTGGAGTAATAGTAGTAGATGTAGGCAGGAGTCGGTCTACTTGTCACGGACGTGATTCCTATATACATGATCATGCCTAGATAATCTCATAATTATTCGCTTTTCTATTAATTGCTCGACAATAATTTGTTCACCCACCGTAATACTTATGCTATCTTGAGAGAAGCCACTAGTGAAACCTATGGCCCCCGGGTCTATCTTTGCCCATATAAGCTTTCAATCTACTTTTATTTGCATCTTTTACTTTTCCAATCTATATCAAAAAATACCAAAAATATTTATCTTATCATATTATCTCTATCAGATCTCACTTTTGCAAGTGGTCGTGAAGGGATTGACAACCCCTTTATTGCGTTGGTTGCGAGTTCTTGTTTGTTTGTGTAGGTGCGTGGGACTTTTGAGGAGCCTCCTACTTTATTGATACCTTGGTTCTAAAAAACTAAGGGAAATACTTATGCTACTTTGCTCACTCTTTCCTCTTCAAGGAAAACCAACGCAAGCTCAAGACGTAGCATGGGCTCGGTGATGACCTCCGTCCTAGTGATCTTGGTCTTGTTGCACCAGAATGGAAACCTTTGGCTGATTCTTTGGAACTCCGTGCCTGTGGCTTTCCTCCCTTGCACCGAAGAGGAAACCTGCGCTCTGTACCCGCCAGGCGCCCACCTGGCCTTGGTCATCATGGCTCACATCAGCTGAGCCTCATGAGGTAGCTGCATAGATCTCTCCGCCCCTAAGGAGCCCTCCTGAGGAGGCCAACTCCTTTAGGGGTCTTGGCGTCGTCCGCCTCGCGAGGTTTGGCCCCTCGCGAGGGTCTTGTGGTGTTGATGTCGAAGCTGGGCCGTACCAGGCCGTCGATGGAGCCACGTGGTGGGCTGCAGGTAGGCAGGACTGGATACCCCCAAGTCCAGGACACCGACAGTAGTCCCCGGTCCCAAGGCGCGCTCGGACTTGTCTTCCAGGCGAAGCCAAAGGGCAAGGACGGAGCACCGCGGGCCCTAACATCCTGCGGCCCTGAAGACACGTGGCGGTTGATGGGACGTGGGTGTCTCCACTTCCCCACACCGCCTTGATATCCGGGAGACCCAGCAGCCGCCCGTTGTCAGCGCAACTCGCCCTTCATGGTGTACCGTGCCCAGATCTTGTTTCTTCCTCCCCAATCTCGCCGCCGCGTCCATAGATCTGGTGCCGGCACCTTGTCCTCTCTTGGTATTCGTATGGCTCCCAAGCCAAGGAAGAAGAAGGTGAAGCCGCGCGTGCCGGCCTGTCCTCCGCCGGCCCTGGAGCCGACCCTTGAGCAGTCGACGGTGATCAATCAGGAAGGGCTGGACAAGGTTCGCCACGCGCTC